>NC_090052.1:21217855-21342109 GCF_038355195.1 Osmerus mordax | reverse complement strand
GAACACACAGAGTTGCATAAAATAGTTCTCTCTAATTAGATAATGGTTCAGCCAGAGTTTTAACACACCTACTGCACGGAACAGTCTCAATAAAGCATTATCATGTTATTAGCGATCCTTCAATTTCATTCCCTACACCTTTTAAAGTAGTGCATTATCAAGAAGGTTCTATAAAAAGGCCATGTTCCCTTCCTTGATGTGTTGCTTGATAGACATACAGACAATCAAGACAATTCTCTTGTGTCTGTGTCTCAGAATCAAAATAGGTTTTTATTGCCATGTAAGTTAACACAAACACATAATTCACTGTGGCAGGAAGGTGCATACAATAAACATATACGGATCTTAATCAAATAAAAAGTAGAAAATGTTGAATGTATAAATAAAACTTTAAAAGTCGTATACTAAGAGTCTTCAGAAGCAGGTGGATGAGAGGGTGGTGTCTTCAGAAGCAGGTGGATGAGAGGGTGGTGTCTTCAGAAGCAGGTGGATGAGAGGGTAGTGTCTTCAGAAGCAGGTGGATGAGAGGGCGGTGTCTTCAGAAGCAGGTGGATGAGAGGGCGGTGTCTTCAGAAGCAGGTGGATGAGAGGGTGGTGTCTTCAGAAGCAGGTGGATGAGAGGGCGGTGTCTTCAGAAGCAGGTGGATGGGAGGGCGGTGTCTTCAGAAGCAGGTGGATGAGAGGGTAGTGTCTTCAGAAGCAGGTGGATGGGAGGGCGGTGTCTTCAGAAGCAGGTGGATGAGAGGGTGGTGTCTTCAGAAGCAGGTGGATGAGAGGGTAGTGTCTTCAGAAGCAGGTGGATGAGAGGGTAGGTCTTCAGAAGCAGGTGGATGAGAGGGTGGTGTCTTCAGAAGCAGGTGGATGAGAGGGTGGTGTCTTCAGAAGAGGGTGGATGAGAGGGTAGTGTCTTCAGAAGCAGGTGGATGAGAGGGTAGTGTCTTCAGAAGCAGGTGGATGAGAGGGCGGTGTCTTCAGAAGAGGGTGGATGAGAGGGTAGTGTCTTCAGAAGCAGGTGGATGGGAGGGCGGTGTTCACCTCCTCTGCTCAGCCTTCACATGTAAATGACTGTTCCTCTCTGTCGGACTTTGTGTTGTGTTTAGCCTATAACACCATACCTCCCTACTCCTCAACACAAGCACAAATATGTTTTTTTTTTCATGAATACAGCTAGGGAGTAGATGCCTTTTTAAGAGCTCATAAATCAGCTAGATCAATCTCATTAGAGATTAATTACCTCCTTAATGGCGTAGCACAGTACTTTTTCACTACGCGCCTCTCTGTGTTTTTATGATCATCATCCATTTTCTGCTGCAGAATCTCCCTTGCTGTTTATCATAATGGACCAGTTCAATTCACCGGGGATGCCTCGTGCAAATGTAAGAAGGGATTGATTTGGCAGTTAGTAGCTTTTTATTTATAGGGTTTATACTTGAGATATGTCGGTAAGTTTTTACAGATATTTTTATCTCAATTATTTTAAAGGTAAACGCTGTTCAGCTTCATTCACCCATGTCCCTATACCCACAGCGCCAAAGTGCTTACTTGTGTTTTTCGCCCACAGTACTTGTTTTTACTTAAGATTACGACTAGGGATTAGGGAGTCAGGTGGCTTTGCGGTTAGATAATCAGGGTAGCAATCAGAAGGTCGCTGGTTTGATTCCCGGCCGTGTTTGTGTCCTTGGGCAAGGCACTTCACCCTACTTGCCTCGGGGGAATGTCCCTGTACTTACTGTAAGTCGCTCTGGAAAAGAGCATCTGCTAAATGACTAAATGTAAATGTACATGACTTCCACATTACCACAAGTAGGCCATGTAGAACTGAATGAACTTTCTGAACTGTTTTAAAGTCAAAGAAGTTTGCATCATGAAATCTGCCTCCAGACTTCAGATTAATCAAGCACATGTATTGCAAACTATTTCCACCCTTCATTAGTGACTTTCGCTTCAGTGATTCATTGATGTATGTTCAATAGTGGATTGGCGCACAGTGCATCGTTATGTGTGAAGAGAAGCACTTCACAGTAAAAGCTTTCTCTTTCTCTCTTTTTTTGTTTCTCACTAAATGGTTCCGGCGCTGTGGGAAAGCTTTGTCACACAACGTTCTACTCTGTCTGCGTGTCCTGACTGAAAGGCAGGCACTGAGGACAGGGACCACTCCTTCACCACTGCCCACACACCCCTGTGACAGATCAATGCAGCAGTGATGTGAGAGCACAGCCGGCATGCAGACCTGCCGGCCTTTCCTTTGTCTGCACTACAGACGACCAATTTCTTCGGCTGGTCCAAAGGCTTTAGCATGGGTCTAGAATAGTAAAAACAACCTTAGCCCCCCTGGTCAATGTTCTCACATTGTGTTCTGAAGGAATGTCACCACTCGCTTTGACGCGCACGCACACAGGCACATTGTACACGCACAGCTTTCACGATTGTCATGTTGTTTTAATGACTTTTCCTCGTGTTTATTCCTCGACAGTAAACTCATCAAAGAAGTAGGAGCTGTATGTTGCCTCCATCTCCAGTTGAAGATCACCAGATCTCTGACAGGATTGTACAGAGTAAATGAAAATATGGGGGGGGGGGAGGACAACTGAAGAAGGACAGTGATTGAGTGAAGCAATCTATAAATACAAAAAGGCCAAAGCCAGAGAGAGGACAGGCAACGATAGAAAGAAAAATGGAGGGAGAAAGGGAGGGAAAGATGTGTTTTTATGTGTATATTGTAGTGACCAGCCCTAGGCTGATGTGAAATTGCTCTAGAGTATTACAGTTCAAAACCTCACTACAACCAGGGCAAAAATACCCGCAAAATGATTTCCCCCGAGGCAAGATATATCCAGCCATCCCCTACAGACATAAATCAATTGGAGCTTATGCCTGAGTAAATTTTTCACTGCACCATCGTTCTCTCTCTCTTAAGCCACAGGACTCAAACTATTAATTTTCAACCACTTAAGATCTTTTTGACAGTGCTGTTTATTTGAATGTTTCATGTTCTTTGTTCAGCCTGTCTCTGTTAACTAAAAGCAACATCAGCTTGTTGAGTACTGAATGAGTGGTCATCTTTTATCTTCCATCAGCCTCAACCGTCCGCCCATCCCCGCCCTGCCTCATCCCCCGCCCTGCCTCATTCTCCGCCCTGCCTCATTCTCCGCTCTGCCTCATCCCCCGCCCTGCCTCATCCCCTGCCCTGCCTCATTCTCCGCCTTGCCTCATCCCCTGCCCTGCCTCATCCCCGGCCCTGCCTTATCCCCTGCCCTGCCTCATCCTCTGCCCTGCCTCATCCCCCGCCCTGCCTCATCCCCCACCCTGCCTCATCCCCCGCCATGCCTCATCCCTCGCCATGCCTCATCCCCCGCCCTGCCTCATCCCCTGCCATGCCTCATACCTGCCCTGCCTCATCCCCCGCCATGCCTCATTCCCCGCCCTGCCTCATACCCGCCCTGCCTCATACATGCCCTGCCTCATCCCCCGCCCTGCCTCATCCCCCGCCCTGCCTCACACCTGCCCTGCCTCATCCCCCGTCCTGCCTCATCCCCCGCTCCGCTTCATCCCTTGGCACAGAGCTGGTGCACAGTGTCCAGATGGTCAGGGAGAATTAACAGCCTGTAGGAAGAACCTCCATAAGGACGAAGCTGACCCACCCGCTGAAGGTCCTCCTCACACTGACCAGGGTGTTGTGGAAGACAGGAGACGGTGTCCACAATGACCAGCCTTTTGGAGAACAACTCATCTCTCCTCCACCTCTCTAGAACATCACATGCAGCACAGTGTGGTTAACCCGTAGCATCTGATCCATAATTCAAACCCGATGCTCCAACCCCTCTGCATAATTATCCTGTAATTACAGGATAAGAAAAGGGCCCTAAGTACATAGGAGAAGGTTGCTAATGGCTGTATTACTGTTGCAGCCATACTGGTGGTTTATTTGAGAGTTGTTCAGTGTTTTTCAACACGTTAACGATGCATCCGTCTGGTTTTCTGCTGTCGGTTTCTTTAACTGTCAAAGATTCAGTTCCGAAATGTGTTTTTAGCAACTCAGAATCTATCAAAAAAGACTCAATTTGAGCGAGGATGATTTTGATTTTCCTGTGGTATTTCAACGGCATAGAATAGAGAAACTTATCTCCATGGAAATGGTTGCCTTGATGTTTTTGTCTGTGTCAACAACCCTGACCTGTATAGGACTGAACTGTACATCTGACTGTGGCTCTACAGCAGGCTCTATACCCGTCTAGCTGTAGGGATTTATTTGGAAGCCCTTCATCCATTGATGCTGCTATGCTTAAATTATAATTCCCCATAATCAGCCCTGCTGGTGTAGCAGAATAACTCAATTAGATGAGTGTACAATAAACAGTAATTGTTCATATGATATATAGCTCTGATTTTGATGATGATTTGACTGTATGTGTTGGTGTATTTTCGTGTCTGTGTGTGTGTGTCTGTCTGTGTGTGCGTGTGGGGGGGGGCTAAAGCTATTACAATGTGGATATTCATCAGCGACCGTATTTACTTGCTAGCATGCGTAAGAGGTTGTGTGGGTCGTCCGTTTTGGTCTGAAACACCTGACCGGTAGGGTGGAACACAAGCAAAGTCATTCTTAATCACCCGCCCAAAGACAGAGAGAATGACCACGGCAGACCAGAGATCCATGAACAGCTTCATATCCCTGGCATGTCTTGTTGAACTGTAGTTGAGGTTCTCTTATTGCTCTGTCATCTCTCCACCTGTCTGCCAAGGAGGAGGGGAGGAAGCAAGCAGCTCAAACTGCCGGCTCTATTTCTGGGTACCTAGTGTGGTCTTGGGCAGTCTTGCAAACACACACACACACACACATCCAAGATCCGTTGTCAAAAACACACACTGTCTTGACCTTGATCCAAGTCAATACCCTATCCATGACATAACATAACACACCACTCAAACATTTATAATTGTATGTCTGTGTACTGTGGTTCCACCAACATACGCTAGAGGCTGTTATTTAACGCTCATTGCACTGACGCGGCTCTGGCTTGACTGTCAGTCCATTGTTGAGTGAGCTTACCAATCCCCGGTTGGCCCCGTTGGACGGATTGACACTCTGTTGGGGCGCTGTGATTGGTGGAGGTGTGGGGAGGCTGGAGGAGGACGCCTGGCCCGGGCCAGGACCCTCACAGGAGGGCACAGTGCAGGCCCAGGGGACGGCAGGCTGGTGTCAGAACACATTAGTTCAGGTGTGACCTTCACCAGAGGGGAGGTGCTGCTCACTGTCTCTCTCTCTCGCTCTGTCTCTCACTCTCTCTCGCTCTCTCTCTCGCTCTCTCTGTGTCTCTCTCTCTCGCTTCTTCTCACTCTCTCCGATCTTGTTCACTCTCCCATGCTCTCTCTCGCGCACGCTCTCGCCTTCTCTCTCCCTCATGTCTCTCTCTGTCTCTCTCCCTCTCTCTCTCTGTCTCGTTCCTGTCTCTCTCTGTCTCTCCCTCGTGTCTCTCTCCTCCTGTCTCTTTCTTTCTCTCACCCTGTCTATCCGTCTCTCTCTCATTCTCTCTCTGGAGCCTTTTAACGCTACTGGGAGCACAATTGTTTCGGCTATCAAGTAAATCTATTCTAGTGAGCAGTTATTTTCATTGGAACCGTATATTCAATGAACATCAACCTCAATGATGCAGACATTCAGTCCATTCCATCTGAGGTTACATGTTCTTTAAATGTTCTTTCATCTTTACAGTACAATAAGGAGTAAAGTACTTCTCAGTAAGGTACTGAGAAGGATACTGGCTGTGGGTTGAGGCTCGTCTCGGAATGGGAATGACAACCATGATATTGCTGTCAAATCCCTCAATCACACTGCACACGTCCAAGCGCGCACACACACACACACACACTTTACTAACCTTTACCGTATCATACAAGGCCTGGCATTGGCTTCCTCGTTTAATCAAGGATTCCTGTGAGAGAGACGCAGAGATCTTTGTCTGCTGTTGGTTCTTGTTTAGACCAACGGAGGAGGGCAGAGGAGGGCGGAGTAGAGCGGGGGACGGAGGAGGAGGGGGAGGAGGAGGGAGGAGGAGGGAGGAGGAGGGCGGAGGAGGGCTGAGGAGGGCGGATGAGGGCCGAGGAGGGCGGAGGAGGGCTGAGGAGGGTGGAGGAGGGTGGGGGAGGGAGGAGGAGGGCTGAGGAGGGCGGAGGAGGGCTGAGGAGGGCGGATGAGGGCGGAGGAGGGCTGAGGAGGGCAGGGGAGGGAGGAGGAGGGCTGAGGAGGGCGGAGGAGGGCTGGGGAGGGCTGAGGAGGGCTGGGGAGGGCTGGGGAGGGCGGGGGAGGGCGGGGGAGAATGAGAAGTCTGAGGATGGAGGTAGAGCGTGGAAGAGGCGGATGGGAGGGGAAAGTAGTTTTGATCGAATGAGTTGTGAAGCAGCAGAGTTGGAGCTGCCTTGACACTGCTTGTCTCATATCCAGATCTTTGATGTCATGAAAACAGTAGAAAGAATGACTTTTTGTCTATATGCTGAGACATAGCCCCTCTTTGAAGAGTTCTTTGTTCCTGGGCCTTTTTAAAAAGTGTTTTTTTTTGTGTGCGTCGTCGGGTGAATCGGGTTATTAATCAGAAGGTTGCCGGTTCGGTTCCCGGCCGTGCCGAATGATGTTGTGTCCGTGGGCAAGGCACTTGCCTCGGGGGGAATGTCCCTGTACTTACTGTAAATTGCTCTGGATAAGAGTGTCTGCTAAATGAGCATGGGTGGTTGTGTTATTGTTTTACTCACTTAAAGTGCAGTATGTTGCAGTATAGTGTTTTTTAAGAAGATTCATATGGTACAATATGTGCGCGTGTTCACTGTTTGTGTATTAATTTACGTTTTAGCACATTAATACTCTGTGTAATTAGTTTATGTGCGTGCTTGAGTGGCTGTGCGACAGAGATAGGACGAACAACTGGAGCCAGAGGTGATAGGATGGTGAATCTATATTAATACGTCTGCCAGTCGATGTAATTTGGCCCATCCATTTATTCTAGCCGCTTCTTCATCTTTATCTCACTCTCTCTGTCTCTGTCTCTCTGTCTCTCTGTCTCTTTCTCTGTCTCTCTCCCCCTCTCTCTCTCCATGCCACCGCCAACTCATGTTCCTCTTTCTCATCTGGCCTTGCACTCATGACACAAAGCATTTCTCTAGGGCTGCTGCACGACATTTGATAAGATAATTTTTTGTTTCTAAAAATATCAGATGCGTCCAGAGCTTGGTCCTAGATCTTCTCTCTGGCACTCAAATGATACAGTCATGGTGGTTGTTTGTTTGTATGTGTGTATGTGTGTGTGTGTACATCTATGTGTGTGTGTCTCTCCATTGTTTACACTGGTGGAGCAAGGTTCCAGCGAGCTTTTCATTCCACAGCTTGTTTATTTCATTATCTGTCTCTGTTTTGGCCTCCCCATTATGTTGGCAGCAGAGGTGAGAAGATCCAGGATCTGGACTGGACTAGGGGAAATAAAAAGCCATGTTACTGCAAGGCCAAAACAAACTCAGACAAACAAGCTTCTGGCAGTCAATGGCTTTTTACTGGAAAGTGGGAGAGAGAGGAAGAGGAAGAAATATGGCCAATTTTCAGAGCAACTAACTTTCCAAGACTTTCAAGTCTGTTAGAATTCTTTTTTTTATTGTATTTTTTTAGCTCATCTGCTCAGAAACGTAAACTTGGATATGTTATAAGAAAGTGGTTTGTGTTGTGGGCTGGAATAATATTTGTCAGCAAACAGACTCGATGATAAGCTTTAGCTCTCCGAATCAGCATTCTGAGTGAGCGGTCAGCTATTCTTTAACAATGCACTTTCACTCCCATTTGGCTCGTTTTCCTCCATCTCTCATTTCATGCAAAGGCTCACCTCGGCATGACTGGAAACCTATTAACGGTTCCACCCTCGCTTCTGTGTTAACCCAGAGCAAGCGACAGACCCCAGGGACCAAACAGCTGACTGCCACAAGGAAAGCAGAAAGCCTTGAAGCTTATCATACTCACCTTGCTGGTGGGATTATGCAAAGTAGCCACTCAGGTGTTGCATCATGGGAGCTGTAGTTCAGAGTGAGCTCTGTAGTCTCCAGAGGTCTTTGGGGCCATGCTCCCGCTCTCGTCTAACGCAGATGTCAAACGGGCAACGTTCCCGCGTTGGTTCTCCGGTCTCAGGCGCCGCGCCCCGTTTCTGTTGTTCCCGTGGGGTCGTTGGTCACAACCTCGTCAGACTTTGGGCCCGCACTTTGCTCGCTGCCGCCAAGCCGTCGTGGTCCGACATGAGCGTGTAACTCCACTATATGTAAAGCGGTGGGTAAATGACTACATGAGCTCAACAAAACAGATGACATGGTTTGTGATTGTTGGAGGTAATTAAAACCTTCCCCAAGACCTCTCTCTGGGGTAATATCACAGGTTGACATTTCAATATTGGAAGCATGCCATGATCAATTTAACAGCTTTGTCACAATGAAATACCACTCGCCCGACACTGCCGGCAAACTATCTTGACAAAATGTATTACAATCAATTAGTTTAGTTTTCAGAGGCTGCATGCTCCAAATCAATCAAGCTACGGCACCTGCCATCTTGTCAATACTTATCGATGGGAAGAGACCCACAATATGTTTTTGTTTGATATAAATGAGGAAAATCACAAAGTTGATAAAGTCCATGGAATACAAGTTTGCAAAAGACTCCTTTAGATTCTCCCCAGGTTGAACAGTGCAGGGGGACCAGCAGTTGAGAGATGTTTCGTGGGGGGAAACTCCCTGCCCTGGGGGTATATCACCCGACAAAGAAATGTAATTTCAGATCAGATGGCTGAGCGGTTAGGGAATCGGGCTATTAATCAGAAGGTTGCCGGTTCGATTTCCGGCGGTGAGAAATTACGTTGTGTCCCTGGGCAAGGCACTTCACCCTACTTGCCTCGAGGGGAATGTCCCTGTACTTGCTGTAAGTCGCTCTGGATAAGAGCGTCTGCTAAATGACTAAATGTAAATGTAATTAAGTGTTTGCAGCCAAGCTGCTTAGAAAACAAGGAAGAAAGCCCTCTGATCCCTGCCTGAACTGTGACAAGTCTGCTTTGACAAAGTTTCCCTGTTCCCAAGGCTGCCTCCTTCCATGGTGTTTTGCCAAGTACTGAGACGTTTGCTCTTTAATCTCCGCTAAGAGGAAGAGACAATCCTCCCTAATCAAGGTTTAGCAGATTTCACACGGTCTCACTCATGTCAGGAGATTCTCCTCAGCTTCTCTTCTCTTGTACTTCCACCCAGACTTTAAACTTTAAAGACATGGCATGCTCCTGACTAAATATAGACCCTCTCCCTCTCTCTCTCTCCCTCTCTCTCTCTCTCTCTCTCTCTCTCTCTCTCTCTCTCTCTCTCTCTCTCTCTCTCTCTCTCTCTCTCTCTCTCTCTCTCACTCTCTCTCCCTCTCCCCCTTTCTCTCTCCCCCCCCCTCTCTCTCTCTTTCTATCTCACTCTCACTCTCTAATTTTCTCTCTTTCGCAGACCTATCCATTTTTTTCATTTCACCATATGAGTGCCAAATCCTTGGGGGAATTCTCGGCTTCTCATCTCCCACTCTTATGACCTAGAAAACACAATGGTTCATTACCCAAATGTGGACTGCCTTTAATCCCTTTATAATGACGAGTTTAGCTTAATAATGCCCCCTTTTTTAATCAAAGTGAGCCTTGCAGGAACAGTCTGAGAGAACGAACATGCCCCCTTCATATTCTCAAATGAACATCCCTTCCAGCGTTGACCGTTCTTAAAAAGAAGAAACTTCACCTCAGTCACTGAGGTGTGTATGTGTGTGTGTGTAGTTTGAGTGGTTTGGGATGCGAGCGAGGAAGATTGTGGCCGACTCCTCCCACCCTGGACACTCCCTGTTTCAGTCACTCCCCTCCGGCAGAAGGCTGCGGTCCATCAGGACCAATACCTCACGCCACAAAAACAGTTTCTTCCCTTCCGCTGTTGGCCTCTTCAACAAGGCCAAGGGACCACACTGACTCTAATGACTTCTTGCTTAAAACACACTGATTTTTGCACTGCATAACAATATTGGTATCTTGTACATTTGTATTTTTTGTAATATTTGTATTTTTGTATTTTTATAATGTAATTTACGGCAACTTATATGTTATTTTATTGTATATTTAATTATATTCTAATCCCACTTAGTACTGCTAGTTTATGTACCCTTAGTATAGATAGTCCACATATTTAAATTTTAGGTATATGTTTATTGTATGCACCTTCCTGCCAAAGCAAATTCCTTGTCTGTGCAAACTGTCATGGCGAATAAATCCCATTCTGATTCTGATTCTGATTCTGATGCATGCCATACCTCGTGATGCCTCTCTTGTGGAAGTATGTAGGTGTGTTTGGGTTGTTTTGGGTGAGTGTTGTGGAGGACAGACTGTTCACTGTAGAGGGTCAGGGGTCTGTGGAGAGGGGAGCCAGCCGGACTCTCTATTTAGAGGAAATGCGCATGGGGGGGAGAAGATAACAGCAGCGCACATAGCACTGAGTCAGAGTCACTCTTGGTTGAAGAGCATAAAGCATGAGACAGGTTCCTGAAATAGATCAGCGTCGTTTTAACACAGGGAAGCAGCCCTCCCTGCCTGCAGATGTATCTGCAGCGCCATGGAACAGGATGTGACCTGCATGGGGCCCAGTCCCTGGAGAGGGTTAGATGGACAGCACAGACAAATAACCGCTGCCCACTTCCGTGTCATTAGCAGCAGAGACCTGGGAGAAGAACTACTCCCCTGTGAGAAGCTAACAAACAGTGTCATTGTTAGTTTCCTGTTTGTCCTAATCTCCGCTCCCCGACAAGACCACATACCTATGGTGTCTATGCCAGTGTTTGGCTTCGACTTCTGAGTGCGTAGGGCTGCAAATGGCTTCTCTCCCTTGGAACTCTGTGTCCTGGCCTCATCCACCAGTTCTTCTCCTCCTTCTCGTTCTCCTGGGTGCTCGTGTACTGCACGAGACTCCTCCTTTGAAGGGAGATCAGAGGGTGTCCAAAGCTAAGCCAGCCAGACTAATGGCTCTCTCCCCTGGGGTGGGAATGTGCCTGCCATGCTGCTGGTTCTAACAGGCTCAGTAACCTTGGCAACAGCCCAGGGCCCAACACATCCTGCTCAGCACCATGGAGGAAGGAGGGATGGATGGGCTGGGCCCTGCTGTCTGACTGGAGGGCCTCTCCTGTCATCTCAGCGTGGAAACGGAGGAGTCGTTCTGCACCTCACGACAGGCCGCGGTTAGGATTAGGTTTAGCCTGTTGCCTCTCCGATGGCTGACCTGCGTTCACAAGGAGAAGGCACTTTGATCGAGTGTCTGTTAATGTCGTCTCAGGTGACTCGCACTTCAATGCGAATGGAACTAGTGTTCCTCTCCATGTTGAAGACTAAATTAATCAAGTGAAGTGTGGCCCAAAGTCATCACTCTCCCGAAATGGAATAATCCTCACCATGAGATTGAACCACTGACTCTCCGTCAACAGATGTCCCTCGTTAGAGATTGTTCGCTGGAAACATGTGACAGATGTTTTCTGTGGAGTTCAGCGTAAAGCAGGCAGGTCTGACTCACTATGTGGAAAACAAACTGTGCTTCTTCCTCATGCTCTGGGAGCTGTGAGCCTGGATAATCAACTGCATAATTACTCTGGTTATGAATTAATTTGATTGTCATTCCACTTGGTCACACCATCGGGGAGAGGAAAACCCAATTGGGGCAGTCTTAACCCTTGTGCTGTCTTCGGGTCACATGACCCAAAGGTTCATAACGAACCATCGTTGTGTTTAGCCAAATTTACCCAATACAAAAACAAATAAAAAATTTTTTCTTTTAACCTTCGCAATGTGGGGTGTCTGAGACAGCCCAACGGTTAAAAGAAAATTATTCACTTTGTTTTTGTATGCGGTAAAGTTGTTGCAATACGACGGTGGGTCACAACGACTGATGGGTCAGAACGACCCGAAGATAACACAAGGGTTAACCTCTTAGTATTTTCCATTTTTCTGGGTAATTTTCCATTTCAATTATTCATTCTACCTGTTCGCACTCCTCGTTTCATCTCCTTCAATTTCTCTCTCAACCTAACGTTTCCTTTTACTGGAGAAAATGCAAGCTTTCCTACAGTATGATCTATAGGACTGTGGGAATAATTCATGACTCAAATAAAACACCCTGGGCACCGGCCACTTTACACAAATCACATTTCTCGCTGTCCTCGTCCTTGAGGTCAGCCTGAGGAGAAGCAAAGCCGTGGAGTCAAAACCAGAAGAGGTAGAAACAAGATGGCGGGAGATTGATCCAAGTGCTGCTGAGTCATGGCGGGGGGGGGGGGGGGGGGGGGGAGGGGGGTGTTGGATGAGGTCTAGACGCCACCACATGCGGAATGCGTTAAGGAGCCCGGGTGCGTCTCCTGCTCAGTGCGATGCTGTGATGGTGATTCACTCTGAGGTCAGCAAACACAGCAAAGGAACTGAGATGCACCATGAGGAATTGATCTACGTCGGACAGGAGATGAATGACGAGGGGAGAGAGACGCAGAGAGAAGGGACCGTTAGAGACGGGAGTTCCAATGGAATTGGAGTGATAAAGAGAGGATGAAAGGCAGTAAGGGAAAAAAGAGCGGCAAAGCAAAAAGCTACTGTTAGAATCTAACTGCACAGAATGAGAGGGTAGCAACCATGTGAGAAAGAAAGTAAGAAAAAAGGACCGAAGAAAATAAAGAATAAAAAGAAAGAATAAGGGATATTTGATATTGTACTTATCTTGGTACTATTGTAGTGTTTGAAAAAAGTATTTTTTTCCCCACTTGTGATTTACCTGTCCCATTGCTCTGCCCTGAGGTGTTCTGGGTTTTCTGCCCTGTCACCCACTGAAGAGAGGGTCGATGAGAGGTCAGGGTGTGTGATGTGTTCCACAACACATCTCTGGATTGGTTAAGCTAATACAAGTTACAACTAGTGTGTGTGTGTGTGGGGGGGGGGGGGGGGGGGGGGGATTCTAGAAATTCTCCTAGAAAGAGTTGAGGCCATTGTATAAGTGCCCTTAATGTATTCAGACAAAAGCAGATAGACTCCACATCTATGATATTTAAGCCACAGACAAATGACTGGGGTTAAGATGGTTCTCCGCAATCGTTGAAAAGGTTAGCCCATGGCTTTGTGTTCCACAAAAAACCCATTACACCCGAAGAAGATTGGGCTGAATAGCTCCATTGCTTTTTAACTTTTCAAGCCTTTCCTTTCACACATCCACCATTTCCTTCTGTCCATCATCCCACTCTCACGCTCACTTGAACGCCCCTCTCTCCAACTTTTTCTTTCACCATGACCTAACTAAACGTAGCTCTTCAGATCCATCTCAGTGCCAACATGCATGGGGTAGGGTGGGCGATGAGGGGACATGGAAAGGAAGAACAGGAGGAAGTGGGCGATGAGGGGACATGGAAAGGAAGCGCAGGAGGAAGTGGGCGATGAGGGGACATGGAAAGGAAGCGCAGGAGGAAGTGGGCGATGAGGGGACATGGAAAGGAAGCGCAGGAGGAAGTGGGCGATGAGGGGACATGGAAAGGAAGCGCAGGAGGAAGTGGGCGATGAGGGGACACGGAAAGGAAGCGCAGGAGGAAGTGGGCGATGAGGGGACATGGAAAGGAAGCGCAGGAGGAAGTGGGCGATGAGGGGACACGGAAAGGAAGCGCAGGAGGAAGTGGGCGATGAGGGGACATGGAAAGGAAGCGCAGGAGGAAGTGGGCGATGAGGGGACATGGAAAGGAAGCGCAGGAGGAAGTGAGCGATGAGGGGACATGGAAAGGAAGCGCAGGAGGAAGTGGGCGATGAGGGGACATGGAAAGGAAACGCAGGAGGAAGTGGGCGATGAGGGGACATGGAAAGGAAGTGCAGGAGGAAGTGGGCGATGCCAACAGCTTTGACGGCGTAGAACAGGAGAGTATCAAAGCTCCGTTTTGTCACTGAGGGACCAACAGGCACACCACCCTGGGTTGCCTGGTTGCCTCCAGGTCTAGTTTGTCTCTGCAACACAGTGACAAGCTTGGCAGGCTAACTAGTGTCCTTTGCTGCACTATGACTAGCCAGTTTACACAGTATGTGCACATCCAACCTTGGGCCAATGAGAGAAAATACTGAATCCAAACTGGAAAAATGCCCTTCTTACTTAATTGGGTATACGCACACACTATAGGTAATTATATAGCCCCAATTAATCTTACTGTTATTTCAAGTTGATTTCCCCTTAGTCATTCAAGTGTGCCTTTCTGGGCTTTGCCAAATACATGTACAATAGGAGATTATGTTTCCTTTATGGGGATTTAGAAGTTTCAATTTTCAGTGTGTTCATTATTTCATGAAAAGGTGTTTTGGAAATGTTCTACAGTACCCTTTTTATTTTCACTGTGATGGAAGTAGTGTCAGGGCAAAGGAAGTGTGTGTGTGTGTGTGTGTGTGGGCTGTGTGTGTCGGTGTGATTGCTAACTTATGCAGTAGGTGTCCCTAAATGTGAGGCTGTTTTAATGATTTAATGGGAAGCTGCTTGTCTTTTTTCTAAGAGGCACGGTGCCAGTGTGGGGCTGCCAAGGGATGACTTATAAAACAATGACACTTCACGGTTCACACAAGTCCCTCTCAAGGCAAACATTCACTTCAACGTCACAATGATGTCGCTGGGCTGAGCTGTGTCTTTGCTGGGCTGTGTCTGTGCTGTGTTGTGTCTGTGCTGGGCTGGGCTGTGTCTATGCTGTGTCTGTGCTGGGCTGGGCTGGGCTGTGTCTGTGCTGTGCCTGTGCGTTGCTATGTCTGTGTCTACTGGTCCTGAAGAATGGGACTCATCCTTCTGCCTGTTGGTCCCTGGGAGGGAGGGAGGCAGGGATGGAGGGCAAGAGGGAGAGAGAGACAGAGGGGGAGAGGGGGAGAGGGGGAGAGAGGGAGAGAGGGAGAGAGAGAGAGGGATAGAGGGAGAGAGGGAGGGACAGAGAGATCAATGATGCAGGAAATTGCTGTTTCTCTGTGCTGCAGTGTTGTGTATACCGAGCGCTCTCCACTCCCAGGAGGACGACCTGATTGGTGGGGATTCTGAACCCAGCAAAGACGGGATCCTCCCCATCCCGCACCCCTAACCCTTTCATATCCTTCCTCACTCCACCACCATGTTCTGCCCCCTAGACATACTTCACCCTGGACGGGTGTCAGCACATCACCATACTCGTCTCCTTCCGAGCCCTCTGAGTGAGCCCTCATACACGATGGATCCACTCTCACACCACACTCAGTAAAGCTCCCTACTTACAGCCCTGGCAACAGAGCACAGTCAAATCAAAGCTGGGTGGTGGTGTGGGTGGAGGCTCCGGAGTCAAAAATGTCAATGACATCGACAGGCTGCAGGTACACCAATTCACACGTGACGTTGCACGACTGTTAGCTCATTGACATTAATTCCAGGAGGTTCCTTATCACAATGTAGTATCTCACTCCTTGGTCGTCACCCAGATACACCCAGTGAGAACTCTTCTGGGAAGGGCGACAGCATGGGATCATTTATTCCCACACAGTCTCCATCCACAGCCGGTGAAGAGATCTCACGGACGCGAGTGCAGCAATCTTTCCAGTTCCTTTTCATGCGGTGCCATGGGCTCGTGTTAGAAGGATGTCTGCAGCTCTGCTGGCAGTGCGAGCCTTGTGATTTGGTGCTTTGCAGTGTCTGATTCAGCCTCCATAGCTCAGAGGGTTTTCCATTATTTCTCTCTCTCTCTTCACCCACTCTCTGACCAGCACCCTCCACCCGTCCATCCCTCCCTCCGATGCTCTACGGCTTTCTTCTCCTCCGGCTCAGGAGGGCTTGGCTGTGAGAGCTGGTGGGCTCAATGGAGCTGAAAGCAGGCAGGGATCCAGGTGAAGGTGTAGGCAGGCAGTGTCTCTGATAAGGCGGGCGGGCTCCACACACAAAAAGACTGCTGCCCATCCCTCCATGTTGTGCAGAAAGGGGTTTGAGGGAGATGGGGCTGGAGCAGGGTGGATTAGGGTGAAGCTTTCACAGCCTCGTAAGGTCTTAAAGAACCTTCAGATTCCAAAGCACAGCCCTGCAGGTCACGTTCTACATTTGTCCGCCTTTGTCTTTTATCTGTCTCTAATTCATAAGGACGATTTTATATTTATAATCCTACCTGTGGCTTTTCTCACCGATGCACTGGCTTTGATGCACACACACGCGCGCACACACACGTACGTTTTACATCCGCAGCGGCCACTGGCCAGTAGAGGGACAGGCTTGCTTTGTGAAGTAGAGGCATCATGCTGACCGTGAAACATCACCCTGGCCCCATCTGGTGTGCGTGTGAACACACACGGGGTGAGGAGACACACACACACGTTGTCATTTTTTTTTATGCTCGCTCACTTTACCCTAAATAAGGGAGAGGACTCAGGGCACGGTGCTGTGAAGGACAGGTTTTCTTTTCAGTCTATCATCCCCCAGAAGAAGATGTATAATCATATGATATAGATGAGCACACAGACACACGCCCACACACTGGGGAGATCAGACGCTAATTAAGAGTCAATTAGCCAATGGTGCAGTGTGTGATTAACCCTTGTAAATGCGGGCTGGATCTGGAGCATGTCTCCCTCAGCTCATCTATTTATGGCACCACTGGCCTTCCTCTGTTCAGCCCCAGAGCCTGCGTCTGGGTCCCTATCCGATACACATCTACCTACCCGCACGAACATACACTCCTACAGGAAGGGGACACACCTACCTACCCACACGAACATACACTCCTACAGGATCATATATTATACAATCTCTGTGTGCACTGACGATAATCACCATTGTTTAGTGTGGTTGATAAGTGCAGAACAATGTTCTATTTGTTGTTAAGGGAGGCTTAACTCTTTTCTGTTCGGTCCATCTGAAGTTCTCTCCTACAAGCAGTTTAGAACAATATTCCTGCTAACTTAGGAGGTATAGATTACTGTTTGTACAGGAAGGAAATCAATGGGACATCTAGATCTCAAAGAGGTAAATCAGCCTTAATTAAAACCTACTGTACTTGCATGGTTAATGAGTACAACCCCCCCCAACACACTTTCCCCCTTTTCTCTCTCTCTCTCTCTCTCTCTCTCTCTCTCTCTCTCTCTCTCTCTCTCTCTCTCTCTCCTCCGTATCTCTCTCTCTTTCTTTCTCTCCCTCTGTCACTCTGTCTCTCTCTCTCTTTATTCTCTCTCCCTCTCTATGTAGAAACCTATTATCCATGAAGTGTAGATCAAAGGTACTTTTTTCAAGATACGGAAAGTCCTCTCAACCCTAATCTCCCAGGAATGGAGTTTAGTTACCCTCGCCAAATACTCCAGGCTCAGTGAGGGCGGACCTAAAACCCCTCTGCCACCAGGGGACTTCCAGACTGGCTGATACCCAGGTTCCTCCGAGTGGAACAGACCCAACTATAGAACAGCAGTTCCATTGGGGGAACATTTTATCAGAGCGCTTGAAGGATGCTATCCTTATCACCTAGGTGTTTTAAAGCATGACTCACTCGGCTGTGATGCTCAATTCCTCCTCGTCAGCAGCCCCCTGTGGAGCTCAGCGATTGTCCCATGCATGAGGTTAGGATCGTCGCTCCACCAAGAAACTGGTTCCTCCTTCGTAACACCTGATGAAAGCGGGGAAGCTTCAGAAGGGCTGTTATAAGTGGCTGCTTCTAAGGGACTAGACTCTCTTGGGGAAATGAGTTCTGCTCCTGTAGCTGAGATGCTGCTTCTTCTCCTTGGACAGTTACCGGAGGCCGTGGGAGTGTCCGATTCTAGGTTGGGAGTGAGGAACTCCGTAGGGGTTTGAGATAGAAGCGTAAACCAGAGGGTGAGCTGGACGATGGCTGAGTGGGTCTACTTTGTGTCGGTCTAATTCGATGGACACTGAGGAGATGCGATGCGTGCCGGGGGGAAAGGTGTGAATCACCATGTTTGGGCCTCTTTCCCACTCCACCTGTCCCGCCACTGCTGTTCAGCTCCAGTCAGGCTTTATCCCTGAGCACTGTGACCTTCCATGTCGTTCGGGCAGGGCTTGAATGCAGTCTCTGATGCAGGCTGATCGGCGCCTGCCATTACCGTAAGTGGGTTTCTTTTCTTTCATTGATTTCAAAGTACATATTCAGTCGTGATTAGAGCTCTACATTATGGTTTCCCAAAAATTGCCTTTCCCTCATGATTGTTTTGTTCCCTTTCCCTTTCTGTGTGTGTGTGTGAGAAAGAGAGAGAGAGAGAGAGAGAGAGAGAGAGAGAGAGAGAGAGAGAGAGAGAGAGAGAGAGAGAGAGAGAGAGAGAGAGAGAGAGAGAGAGAGAGAGAGAGAGAGAGAGAGAGAGAGAGAGAGAGAGAGAGAGAGAGAGAGAGAGAGAGAGAGAGAGAGAGAGAGAGAGAGAGAGAGAGAGAGAGAGAGAGAGAGAGAGAGAGAGAGAGAGAGAGAGAGAGAGAGAGAGAGAGAGAGTGTGTGTGCCCTCAGCTGTGGCCAGTACACACTATAACATGAAAGATTTAGCAAAGGGATCTTTTGTAAAGGAGAATGAAGAAGAGGAAGGCTGGAACACGTGTACTCACACACACACACACACGCTTGTTAATCTACTGAAGAGAGAGGGAATAAGGGAGGTATAAGGATCATGTCTGTTCACCTCACGAGCTGGTCAACTTCAGTAAATGGAATAATCCCGTTTGACAATGCACACCCCAGGTAGTCGCCTGTGGCATTTGGAAACTGCAGCAGCACTACTCTCAGCTCTGCTGTGTTGTGTCTGCGCCCGTTTATTGGTTGGTCCAAGCATTTCTCTGAGTTTGAAAAGGGAATAATAAATAACTTAACATTCTTAGATCATTTTGACCTCATCAGTTTCACACTGTTTCATATTTCATCTCTTTATGCACCAGGGTTGGTCTGACAAGCAGGAAACACTCGTGTAATCAACACACACATACCAAAACACTCATTACACAAACACACACACTGAAACACCCATTATTCAAACACACACGCACAAACACATGCTGAAACATCCATTATTCAAACACACACACACGCTCTCAAACACACATACTGAAACACCCATTATGCACACACACAGGCTCTCAAACACACATGCCCCCTCCATAAGTCCATAATGCTCCTCGCAGTCTGCTGGGCATATAATTAGTCATCTACTGTTGTAGTAAAAGTCTTTCATATTCATACATTAAGACTCTGTGAATGCCTCCCATACAAGCACGGGGGCCCGACACCATAGGCCAAAACCAGGCAGCAGTGGCTGGTTATTTCTTTATTTATTTCTCTATCCTCTGTGGAAATGCATCCCGTTAAGTGCCCTAGGCTGCCATTTTTCTTGGTTTGCGTGAGCTACACACTGGCATAATGAATGTTACTGCTGGCAATCCCACTGCCACACCTGCTGATGATGATAAAGGCATGCAAATACCAACCGTTACGCTATGCTGCTGACGGATACACCACCTGCCAGCTCGCATGACTCACGGCCATTAGGAAAGCAATTCCACTGCCCCTTTATCCACTTGTGGAATTATGTTGGGAAATAAAAGTTTTGTCATCACTGCTGAATGGCTTTCTGTTGATTCACGTAAAGCATGCTCATGCTTTTGTTAAGCTGCGCACAGTAAGGTGCTTGATGTACATCATCATTTTCATTTTCATACATTCAAAGCCATCTAACCCTAACCCACAGCCTTATGTCATAATTAATTGTGTTTTTCCCTAACCCTTTTCAAACAACAGCTTACACTTACAAAGGTAAAATGTAAGTGTTTTGCAAATGTATTGAACAGTGGCAGTTATTTGTCCCATGTCATTTTCCTATATAGTTTAATTGGAACATTTGTCAATATAATCAAGCGCTGACCCACACCTACAGACTTTCATAGCTGGGCTGTGATGGTTTATTAATGTTGCTACCTCAGACTTGATGACTTGCTGTTATAAATTCAACAGCCTTAAGTAGCCCAGCCAAGTATTCCATACAACCGAGACTAAGTAAGGGTCTCGTCCTCAGATAACGTTATAGAGACACATTGAAAAGGTACTTTTTTGTAGTAGAGGAAGAAACTAATTGACTGACTGAATATTTTTTCTGTAGATGTAAAGTAAACATGGGGTGAGTAGAGTACTCATACAAAATAAATATTTCTGTGTTGAATTTGAGTTAGAGATTAGGACACATTCAGATGTAATTTTAAATAAAATGTGTATGTATACATGTGGTTGTAAGGTTGAAAAGAGAAGGTTAATTGTTTGATGTTATACATTATATGTTTAGCTTTAGCTATCAGCAAATAGTTTTGTATTTGTTTTGGTCATCATTGTTTATGTGTTTGTGAGAATGCCTTTCAGCAATGATTGATTATGGCTTTGAGGAGCAATTATTTTCTGTCTGTGTAATTACTTGGTATTCCACAACCAATAAGTGGCAAGTCAGTGATGTGCATGCTTTGATTGCAATCAGTATAATTTATTCTTCCTTGCTGCCTTTGAAACAACAACATCACTGTCAATAACAAACTAAGGCCAATTACCTCACCAATACAACAAGCTGTATTGCATCTCAAGCTAATTGGCTGTGCACCTTGAAATGCTGCACTTTACTGTACTGGGTGTTTGTCAGGCCATCTGTCAGACTACTGTAAAGTTAAGATGAATGTGGAGATGGTAGAGGAACAGATGGAGATAAGAGCGTCTGCTAAATTACTAAATGTAAAGTACAAAAGATACAAACATGTCCATCTGGTCCAATCCAAAGCATGATTGAAAACATCACTGGGAGTTCTGTTAGTTCAGGAGGAAGAAATAGCAAAATTGACTTTTTGAAGTGTGTGTGGTGTGTATGAAGAAAGTGAGACTGTCTGCTCCAGCCCCTCATGTTATGGAAGCAGAACACAAACATGCAGATGATGAGAGCTGAGAGGTGTAGCTGCTTGATAGAAATGCACCAGGAGATCTCTCTCTCTCTCTCTCTCTCTCTCTCTCTCTCTCAGCGACATGCACAGAAAACTTAGTCTGTTCTGTAAAGTCCAGGAGCTGCTGACGGTTGCTCTGACATCAGTCAGTTCTGTCACTGCAGGTCAGCCGAAGAAGGTTCCAGTCTCAGACATCGACTGAGATTTCTCTTTTTCCGTGTGTGAAGCCGAGCAGTAGACGCTTCATGTCTGCGGACAACTGGGCTGTGAAACCTGGGTGAGGAGAGGAGAGGAAAAGCACGTCTGGTTAAACATGCTCCAGCGCACTGCTGGTGTCAGGTATGGGTCGACCCAGCCACATCCCACGCAGACGAGAGGGGAGACAGTGGCCCTCCTGTGTGCGGCAGAGCCTGATGGAAGGAACAGGAGTGTGGCCCAGTGATACAGACACACGACAACGCAGCGGGCTGAGCAGATGTTGTTGATTGCTGTAGGGAATCAGGTGGCTGAGCGGTTAGAGAATCGGGCTAGTAATCAGAAGATCGCTGGTTCGATTCCCGGCAGTGAAAAAGTTTAAAGCGTGCTCAGTCAATCATATTTCACATGATGCCGGTTTGATTCCTGGCCTGCCAAATGACGTTGTGTCCTTGGGCCAGGCACTTCACCCTACTAGCCTCGGGGGGGGAATGTCCCTGTACTTACTGAAAGTCGCTCTGGATAAGAGCGTCTGCTAAATGACTAAATGTAAATGTAAACCCCAAAGACACTGACAGGGAAAACGGTCGAAACGTGTGTTTTTCAACACCACATGAATATGAAATGAATTTCTATCTGTGTCAGCGACACCTGAAGGACAGTTTTTCTCGCTCAGATAAATATTGCTGAATAATGTATCAACCTTTTTGGAGCTGATCCAACAGTATTTCGCATTGAAGGATGCACTTATTGGAAATGAATCTGTCTCTTGCCTTCCGTCAGACTTTGTCATCTAATCTCCTGTGTTTCTGGGCAGCAGAGCATGGGAGGATGACTGCTCAATGGACTGAATGTATTGTCAAATGTGATCCTGTGTTGATAGAGATACCAGAGGAAGGTGGTGTGTACCAGAGGGAAACATCCAGAAAGTTTTTTTTTAGTTTTTTTTGACAAGCTAGTCAGGCGGCTGTTGGATCACTGACTGGGTCTGTGCTGTCAGATACAGGGCCTACTGTGCATATTTTTCGAGGCAGGAACACTGTCGATGTGCTGCTGGGAGATGACCAGACGAGGAAAGACTGGACCATGTGGAGCCTGACAGTCGAGCAGACATCTCTTAAGTAAATGTACTGGTAGCAACACTCGACCTCAACAAGAGCTGTGGACTGAACCACATAAAAGCTACCAACACAATAACAACACACTGCTTTTTAAAAGGCAACGTGGCTACTTATACTGTCTGCTGTTTGGCTATGTAGAACAGAGGTGGAGGAGGGTCTTGACTTGTTTGCACACATGGATCCCTTAAGTACTTTGCGATGGTGTCTGATAGTAACCTTGGAGCTGCATCCACAGCAGGGAAAACAGTGAGTTAGGGAAAGCCATGAGCGGGTTAGATTTCACGAGACAAATCCAACTGTCTCATGCTTATTTATTCATCCAAATTATTATTTTCCGTTGTGTTACCTTAATTAAATTTTGGGATAATCGCAGGCATTAGAGGATCTGTCCCTGCAGGGAGATATTTCCCTCCATCTACAGTTCCAAGCGTACTGCACTTGAATGTTTATTTACTTTGTGAGCATTTGGCTGAAGCACAAAGCATCTGACTTAACTCACCAGAGTACCACAGCTCAAATTGAACTCCTTTTTCACTGTTCCCTGCAGACGATTCCATCCTGTTTTCTTTCTCATGTTCATTAATAATGTGACTTCCCTCTGAAGATTACACGTTGGCAAGATTAATGCTGACAATAAACAAAGCAACACTGGGGTACACAGTCATGAGCTCACGCACAAGTTTTTTTACCACTGTAGCTCCAAAGCTGTTAGTATTCTCTGTGATCATCAGTTGTTTCATTTCTACCTGAGTCATTTTCTGGAAGGGTGCCCCTGCTGTACAGCAGATACGACATTCAGTTATCGCATCAGACTTGTATTTCCCGGTATTAGATCATTTGTTAAGCTGAACTAAACTGTTGAAAATGACTGAAGGATTCCTAATTTCGGTTGAGAGGCCATTGCCAGGCTCCCTCATTCATTTGCTGACCTAATTGAAGGTACCTCTTTATTGTGCCCTTTATCGATCCCCTCACACCTCGTTTAGAGACACCTACTTTGCTTCCTTCCATGGCTCTAAACTAGTGAGAGGCATGGCATTATTGGAGGCAGCACCAAGCCTTGGCTCTAAACTAGTGAGAGGCATGGCATTATTGGAGGCAGCACCAAGGCTTGGTGCTGTCTAGCTGTCTGAGGCCATGCCGTAGAGTCAGAGCATGGGCAGAATGACAATTACCGGCACATTGTGTCACCGTTGAGCTTGTCGGAATGTTTGTTTGGATAGTTACATTCGAAACTAGCGAAGCGGACGTGTGTGCCTTTGTAGCCAATCAGAGTCTGAATCACATTGCTGGCTGTGTATGTGTGGCTGGCTGTTGTACTGCCAAGTGACACAGTAATGCATCACCGGTTAGAGTGGTGATAAGGCCCAGATAGGCTACATGCTCTATACCGCGTGTAAAATGTGAATGTAATTCGACTGGAGATATACGGAAGCTGCTTTTGACATAATGAGTCAAATGAAGAACACTAGCACCATTATTGTCACTTAAGGCCAGGTACTACAGGCAAAACCTCAGAATTTTGTTCAGTTTGTCAATTTGGATATTTTTTGATATTTTGGTTCTATAACCAATAAACTTTCATAACATGCCACAATTATTACCAAAAACATTTTTTATTTTTTTATTTTATACAACCTTGGCCAAGTACACAAAACCTTAAATCATGGTCTGTTACCATCTTTTATTGTAATTTGTCTCAGCAAGTTAAGAAATAACTGAAAGGAATTGTATATTGTTGGAAAGCTTATTCTCTCAAGCATATGGCTAGCCAAATCCCTGTTCTAACACTTCTAAATGTTTAACAACTCATAATAGGTAAAGCCACACAATTTTAAATACAGCTTTTTACTTGGAATATATAGACATGTTCAGAGAGATTTTCAAATATATTTTGTCAATCTCATTTTATGTGGTATTATATACAAAAAAAGAGGTGAAAACGTTGTGTTTTAGCACTTGTCAAGTGCATTTCCACATAATTAACTAAAAAAACGTTATTTTGACAATTCTAACCAATTAGTTATTGATCCCATCAAAGCAAACCAAAAAGTTCTGACTTCATCTATGATGTAGTTGCCGTGTTCTACATTGTATGCAAATGAGCGCATATTTAATGAGAAAACACGTCATTTGCATAATTTATTGGGGGGAAAACGAAAACTATTTTGTTTACTATTCCGCTGTAGTACCTGCCCTTAAGATAGCTTAATGGGGGGTGACTGACATACAGTATTGTCCCCATGGCAATGGACAGTATGTCGCAATGTGTGTGGACAATGTGAACAAGAGAGATAGACATGGAGTGCTAGAAAAACCTGGCAACCTGTCTGTGGTTAGGACCTGTCACCTGCTCTCCCCACAGGCCTGTCACTCTGCTCCCATCAGTGTGCCCTGCAGCGCACAGCCGTGACGGGTGAAGCGGAGGCCAGGTGGAGGCCCAGTGGAGGCCAGGTGGAGGCCCAGTGGAGGCCCAGTGGAGGCCAGGTGGAGGCCCAGTGGAGGCCCAGTGGAGGCCCAGTGGAGGCCCAGTGGAGGCCAGGTGGAGGCCCAGTGGAGGCCCAGTGGAGGCCCAGTGGAGGCCCAGTGGAGGCCAGGTGGAGGCCCAGTGGAGGCCCAGTGGAGGCCAGGTGGAGGCCCAGTGGAGGCCCAGTGGAGGCCAGGTGGAGGCCCAGTGGAGGCCCAGTGGAGGCCAGGTGGAGGCCCCGTGGAGGCCAGGTGGAGGCCCAGTGGAGGCCCAGTGGAGGCCAGGTGGAGGCCCAGTGGAGGCCAGGTGGAGGCCCAGTGGAGGCCCAGTGGAGGCCCAGTGGAGGCCCAGTGGAGGCCAGGTGGAGGCCCAGTGGAGGCTCGGACAGCCCAGTGGGGATGACATAAAAAATTTAGACAGTTTTGAAAAGGTGTGATAGATGAGCATGCAACTGTGGTCGTTAATCCATTGCCCAAAGTCCCTGGGCTCTCGCTTGCCTCAGTCCCCGGTGACAGACAGGGAACACATTGTTCACTTGGCCCTGCACTGGTGAGAGAGCTGGAGGATAGGTACTGTGAGTGAAACAAAATAAATGGAGAGAGAGAGAGAGACACAGAGACACAGAGACACAGAGAAGGGTGGTTAATTGAATTTGTATTCAGGAAGAATGATGATGTGTTTGACCCAAAGGGACCTTGGCCTCCCTCTCAGACAGGGAGGCTTGACTCATTTAACAAAAAGGAAGTTCAAATGCCTTCTTAAACATTATACACGGTTGGCGACATTTTCAGTGCTCCAGGCAAAGTGTCATACTATACCATGTACATTTAAACCAGGAAGTCTCCGTTATGCAATAGCCGAAGTGACTCAGCTGGAACAATACATATTTTGTTGACTTAGGGCTTAGCACTGCTGACTAATGGTAGGGTTGTTTGTATGAGGGACTCTGTGAAGGCAGCTAAACAACTCTTTGAGGAGAGGAGGGAACTGTCAGATTTAGTTGTAGGTTTTGGTGTCACTGCAAAGAAACACAATTTAAAGTCTTAAGTTTGTCAAACTAACCTTAGTCCAGATTTAGGATGCAGGACAATTTGTAGGTCGGACATGGGGATTAAGAAGCATTTGGAAAAGGAACACTTGTAGGAAGAGGATGAGTAGTTGGAGGAGGAGGAGGAGGAGGAGGAGGAGGAGGAAGGGTGAAAAGGAGGCCTGGCCGCCATGCTGCTAAGCAACAGTTTAAGATGATGGATCACCTGGCTTCGCTCGTTTAACTTCCTATCTCGCCAGGGGCAGACTGGCCGTTTTTACTGCCTCATGCTCCTGTATGTGGCCAGCTCTGTCTCCTGCTTCCTGCCTCTGTCTCCTGCCTCTTGCCTCTATCTCCTGCCTCTGTCTCCTGCCTCTATCTCCTGCCTCTGTCTCCTGCCTCCTGCCTCTGTCTCCTGCCTCCGTCTCCTGCCTCTGTCTCCTGCCTCTGTCTCCTGCCTCCTGCCTCTGTCTCCTGTCTCTGTCTCCTGCCTCTGTCTCCTGCCTCTGTCTCCTGCCTCTGTCTCCTGCCTCGTGCCTCCGTCTCCTGCCTCTGTCTCCTGCCTCCTGCCTCTGTCTCCTGCCTCTGTCTCCTGCCTCTGTCTCCTGCCTCTGTCTCCTGACTCTGCTATTCCTCCTACATGAACGGTAAAAGTACTACTTGAGAAATCTTGCCTAAGACTCGAATTTGGGCAATGTTTCAAAGAGTGCTTCCAAGCCACCTAAGAGAGATCACAGAGTAAAGAAGCTACTGGCGTACACTACGAGTAGCATGCTAATTGACGAGTCCATTTCAGCAGAGGTGAAGGCTGTTTTTTCTCCATGACCTCCTGCATGTAAACTCCATTAAGTCAGAGGCAGCCGTGTCTCCGTGGACAACGGCAAGGGTCAAAGGGTGCTGGTGACCTGCCTTTACCCTGAGGAGTTTCATTCCATTTCCCAGGGATCTCATTTTCACTCAGAGATAGGCACTTATCTTTCTCTCCTGCACTGTTGTTCTCTCTCTCTCTCTCTCTCTCTCTCTCTCTCTCTCTCTCTCTCTCTCTCTCTCTCTCTCTCTCTCTCTCTCTCTCTCTCTCTCTCTCTCTCTCTCTCTTTATTTCTCTGGCTCTTTTTATTTCTCTCTCCCTGTCCCTTTTCACCAAGAACATAGCACAGAACAAACAATCGTTTTATGGCTGCAACTGCTACCTTTCGTGGTGCCTTTTGCCCCCACACCTGCTTTTGCTTGTAAAAGACACGGTGGTAAATGCTGAATTACATTTGGATGTAATGATACACATGTTCCGTAATGCTAACGAAGCGCCGCACAAAAGCTGACATTTGTTTAACGTGACATGAATGATGTTTGGGATTCAGGTGGCAGAGCGGTTAGGGAAGCGGGCTTGTAATCAGAAGGTTGCCAGTTCGATTCCTGGCCATGCCAGATGACGTTGTGTCCTTGGGCAAGACACTTCACCCTATTTTCCTCAGGGGAATGTCCCTGCTCTGGATAAGAGCGTCTGCTAAATGACTAAATGACTAAATGTAAATGTGGATGCGGTGTGAGGGGAGGAAATGAGAAAAGGTTGTCTGTGTCTTTCAGGCGTGTTGGGAAATATCTAGAACCTGCCTGAGAGTGAGTCTTGACTGTGTGTTTGTGTTGAACGCCTCCTGTCCTGTGTGTCAGCTGTGGTTCCAGCTAGGGGGGGGGGGGGGGGGGGGGTAGGAGAGTAGCTCACTGACACAGCAGCAGCTTTCTGCATTATTCATCATCACACAAGACCCACGTTAGCTGCTGCTGCTATTGAAAAGTACGAGAAAGAGGTAAAGTGTACGCCTTGCAACTTAAAGAGCTTTTCATAAACTTTCCACTCCTGTCTGTCTCTCCTTCTCCTCCCCCCCATCTCCAGTCCTGTTTGCACCCTGCTGCTGCTCAGATTTACTGGAAAGCTTGGTCAATTCACAAAAAATGGAAATCGATTTGGCAAACAATAACATCACATAACAATACACTGCTTATGCAAATGGGGTGTAAGCTTGAAGCAACAGTAGTGCCCCTCACTTGCTGAGTGGGATTCGATAAACCTGGTTGGCTAAAAATGTCTATTTATTCCTCATCAGTTTTCAGTTATTCCCTTGGCCTGTCAGCCTAGTAAATAAAAAGAGATAAGTCTCGCTATCTCTTTGTTGGTTTGTTTGTAGGTTTGTTCTATAATAGAGATGTACTGGAGGAACAAGTTCATGGAATATTGTACAAAATTACGTTTTCCTCCACTGTTTAAACTGATTTTAGACTTGTTGCTATGCCTACAGTTCCTGATACGTGGCCATTGGACACCTGGAAATAATTTCTTCACACTGCTGCTGTAGCGTTGCAATCGGCAACTGTTTCCCATTTTCCTGGATGTCACGCTTGTCTATCAATATAAATAATAGAGAGGAAGAAGTTTGTGTCAGCAGGGATGGTGGATGAGAGGTGAACATTGCGTCGATGTGGCTCAGAGCAGATATGGATTTGCAGTGTCAGTCTGGGTGAAAATAGACGGGGAAATGTGTGTGACTTGACTTTCTTGGTCTTGAGTGCTGTTTCCACGACAACCTCATCTGCCAAGCGTTGTGTTTGAGGTTTCAGGGATATGCCACGCTTTCCAGGGCCGTTTGGTGGCAAAGACGGAACAGTGAGACACCTCACTGACTGCAGAAGATAAACAGGCGGCCGAGGGGAAAGAAACGACTGAATAAAGAAAAGATAGAGTCCGTGTCTGAGAGAGATAATCTGTCGGTTTGTTGGCATGGGGATTCGTTGTGGAACCACTTGGCAGGCAGAGATATCAAAAAAGGAAGGATTAGGTTTTGCAGAAAGAGTCTGCCAAATTCTTATTTGTATATGTGCTGTGAGAACTTAATGACAAGGACCTTTGAGCCCTCTCATAAAAGACAAGGGAACAGAGGCAGAGATAACCTATTACCAAAGCATGGAATGTGTTTTTACAAAATGGGAGTCAGATGGCTGAGCGGTGAGGGAGTCGGGATAGTAAGCCGAAGGTTGCCAGTTCGATTCCCGGTCATGCCAACTGACGTTGTGTCCTTGGGCAAGTCACTTCACCCTACTTGCCTCGGGGGAATGTCCCTGTACTTACTGTAAGTCGCTCTGGATAAGAACGTCTGCTAAATGTAAATGTAAATACAAAAAAACTGTAAAACAATTTATAAATACATTTTCCCTACTTGATTGTTTGCACTTCACTTGCAAGTTTTTCAGTGACGTCTCGTCGTGTTCAGAGCTGTGTCCGCTTGTCTGTGCTTTTGGCCATCGACTGACAACTCCTCCTGTTGACTGTGAAGGTGTCTCGCACTAACGATTGACCTTTCATCGTGACACAAGTCCTCGCTAATGGCCATGTCATCTTTGACTCCTGTGTGGGGCGGGGCAGCGCGGCATGACAGCCAGGTCACACCGGGTCTGGCGGCTCTGTGCTCGCCGACGTTCCCCCTTTGACTTGTGAATGCTAATGAGTTGTGTTCGGTGGACGAAGGCTCCTAATTGGCAGCCGAAGCTCAGGCTCTTGTCTGTGGTTGGCCCGCAGGACCGCAGAGCCGATCGACTAGTGTAATGTGTGACAGGAGATGACATGCTTTGACTCCTTTGACATTTCAAGGCCCTGGTTCGTCCCTCAGTGACGAAAGCAGAGACACCAAAGCACACTTTGAAGTTTAGAGCCTTGATGCATGAAATGTCAGTGAATTAACCACAGAAATAAAAAGAAAATAGACACCAGGCACTAAAGACCCTGTCAGTGAGCAATGTGTGTATTTCTGTATTGGCTTGACTAGCTTCAACTCAAACCCCTGCCGGGTACAGATGTGCATGCAACACTGTGTTTCTAACGACAAGCAACATTGTACTGCAGTGATGCCACGCAAGATGGAACCTATTCAGAAATGCAGATACTGATGGTAAATACTCCATTGCACTGAGGAATTACAATAATTGTCTTCAGAGTACAATAATATTGATACAGTAGACATACAATGTGTCTACAGATACACAGATAGCTATCAGAGTTGTGGGCTTGGAGGTGTTGTAGAGGAATAGGTGTGGGGCATGTGTGAGGACTCCTGTCAGCTCTACCTAAGAAGAGAGAGAGGGAGAGAGAAAGAGAGCGCGGAAGAGATGGGAGACAGGAAGGTCAGAAACAGACATTTTTCAGGGCACCAGAACAACAGCCACCACAAAACTCATCGTGAGACGAGATGTCCACCTGTCTTGCTGAGGCCTAATGGGGCGATGACCTAGTCTTAGCTGAGCAACACACATCATTACTGGATAAACACAGAGAAGGTAAGAGGCTCTAACAAAGGCTGGTGGGGTGGTGTGGAGGATGGTAGATCATGGCTCCATTAGTGCTTCAGCAGATGGAGTCTGTACTGACCTACTGTACGCCACATGCCACATTCGTCTCTCCTTCCACACAAACACATATAATGGAAGTTGACTGCCGCGCTAATTAAACATAATGCTCTCTGCCCTATTAGCGGCCGAGAATTAACACGGAGCACGAGTCTCGGGAGGGCCTTAAAGGAAGTAAAGCGAAGCTAGTCAGGTGGCTGAGCGGTGAGGGAATCGGGCTAGTAATCCGAAGGTTGCCAGTTCGATTCCCGGTCATGCCAACTGACGTTGTGTCCTTGGGCAAGGCACTTCACCCTACTTGCCTCGGGAGAATGTCCCTGTACTTACTGTAAGTCGCTCTGGATAAGAGCATCTGCTAAATGACTAAATGTAAAATGTAGTCCTCATTATCAGATCCCTTCACTCTGGCTGAGGAAACGCAGAAGGACAGACACAAACAGCGTGTTTGTGTTCAGTGTACACTTGGTGAACTGGAATCTGTTCAACGTGAAGCGTTTTGTGTGTCTGCGTGCATGCCTGTCTGTCTCTCTGCCATGTTCCTGACATGGTTAAAGTTGATCAGAGACCTACTTGTGTGTCTGCGGGCGGGAGTGCTGGCCCTATAAATATTTATCCCTGTGCTCTTCTCTGGCAGCACTTACTCTCTGGTTTATCTTATGGAGATTCATATCTGTGTTTCGAGCTGTCTTGCAGAGAACAAGACCTCCCACATGGTTCACCCATATCCTCCTCCTGTCTGCTGGCCTGTCCCCCCACCATACCCTGCTCTGGACAGGCTATCCATCATGTCTGCGGATACTGTAGTACTAATTGTTCAGGGGAATCAGCTTCCAGGTGTTTATTCCTCCACCACACATGAGTTAAAGCACATCCCACGGCATGTATATCAGCCAAGCAAAACGTTTAGGGGGAGTGCTATGCTAAAAGCATCGAGGACGTCCTCAGAGCGTTACAGCCCAGCGTTTACGTTTGAGCAGCTATACATCATACAATCGTATCCACTCATTCTCCCTGCCTGCCTTACTAAAAGGGTAGGTAGGTTCCGGGTTCTTCTAGTGATTATTATTCATGAACAGGGACCTCACAACTGGGGTCTCATTTACATGTTTGCATGTGTTGCACACTTCACCTAAAATTAGCTGTGTTCTGCAAGTTTGACTCTAATCTATTATTCATAGCTACCTCAAAGTCATTTGCTGGCTGTTTGTGTCAGGCTTTAGCACCTGGAATGGAGGACAGTACTGAAAGCTATTATCTTGGATAAAAAATACAATTTCTTCAAGATTTCACATTATCTTAACAATTTGGTAATGACATTCAACTTGGAGTGGAAAAAATAGTTTTCTTGTTCGTTAACAGTTTTTGTCAAGATGTTTCACTGCCCCCAACTTGAATGTCAGTGAATAACAGTTTTGTAATTTCTCAGACGTTTTAAACTCCATTGCGGTAGCAGGTCAGAGCGTGTTTTAAATTCGTACCATCTGAATGTGGCCTAGGTTGTTGTATCCCCTTTCTCAATGCCTTATGTAGCTGCACTTACTCCAGAATGAACATTGTAACATTGCGCTTTCAGTCATTTAGCTGTTCTTGACTGAGTAAGGCTGATGCCCGCTGGGCTGGTCGAGACCGTGTGACTGTGTGCAGGATGGAGGATAGGGGCTGAACAGAAACATGGCCCATCACTCTGAAACAACAGCATTTGTGGGCAGTGTTCCTTGGCATGTAACAGTGCATGGCCTCGGACATATAAAAAGCACAATCTATCTCTCCAATCCTTTGAAATGGAGAAGGTGTTAGAGATTGTATGCCGTTTGAATTGTTTGGTGAATTTAAATCAGGGGCATTCAGGTGAAAAACAATCAAGTTTTTATTGTCATTACGGATCTTAGAAGACTTTTGTCACACTGATTTCTTAGCATTTGGCTGCAGGGTCTCGTGACATTCATTAAGAGTGGCTAATGACCTCATTAAGGCGGGCAACTGCAAGAGCAACACCTCTGTTGAGCAAATGGCCTCGTCAGCAAGTAACAAATGTGTGTCCTCGTCCAACAGCTCCATCTCTAACCTGCTTTCTTTACGCTGTGTGTGGCCTGGTCGTTAGTGCCTTCTGACCCTCTGAACAGCTCCATCTCTAACGTGCTTTATTTACGCTGTGTGTGGCCTGGTCGTTAGTGCCTTCTGACCTTCTGACCCTCTGAACAGCTCCATCTCTAACGTGCTTTCTTTACGCTGTGTGTGGCCTGGTCGTTAGTGCCTTCTGACCTTCTGACCCTCTGTCTCCGCAGGTGTTCACCAGGTATGGGAAGTGCTACATGTTCAACGCGGCAGAGGAGGGCAAGACCCTACGCACCACCATGAAGGGCGGCACAGGCAACGGTCTGGAGGTCATGCTGGACATCCAGCAGGACGAGTACCTCCCTGTGTGGGGCGACACAGGTAGACCCTCCCCTTCTCCCTGGCTCCCTGAGTCCTACCCTCAAGCTGTCCCAGCAAGCTGACAACCGACACACAGAGATTACACCCCACACATAACTTATAGCAAAGTATTAGACTAGAGAGACATGCTACAAATTTGAGATTCCATAATCCAGTACTTATGACAATTCTGTCAAATAATCTTTAAAGCTGTGATCCAGCTCTTAAAAACCTTTCCAGCCGTGAAATTCCTTTGATGTTTTCATGATATTAATTTCCTTCAAATTTGCCATTTGTGTCTTGAGTCCTATGGGCAGTTGTTTTTTTTGTTTTTTTTGGGGGGGGGGGTTGCCGTGAAGCAGAGTGGCTCAATGCTGCAGTTCCTCCAATAAGCAGCTCATTTCAGAACAAGACAAGACTGGGCAGTATCTGGACAAGCCAAGCAGGACATGGAGAACCTGGCAGATGGACATTATTTACTTTGAGCTCTTCCACAGAGCAGATCTACCGTACAGAACCCAATGGTGTCTCTCCAAAATATATTTTGGAGAGACACCATCTGCTGCAGTGGTACATTCATGTCATTAGCTACCCTGCACACACCTCAGTGAGTTATTTTGTTCAGGCACTGTCACAGCCAGCTACCGACAGTGAATACACCCCTCCCTCCCTCCTCTTTGTTTATCCCTGTACAGATTCATTACCAGCTAGCAGCTGAGTCAGCCGTCATAATTTAGGACCCTAACCACTGAACATCCTCATGGGGCCTCGTCACCGTAGATATGGACACTGGCTCCCGTACAGACACACACGGCACAGAACTCTCCTCATCTTCTCTAGCCTGCTCCTCCCATTCTACCCTGTAAAGAGCCAGCTGTCCATTATGCCTGTTTGTGTCTTGGCAGTCCTCCTGGGCTGGTTAGAACGGAGTTCTGGCCTGGGAGTGTTCGGCTGCTTTTCTGACAAGGTAGCAGGTGGGAGGAGGTTGGATACAAGGCCTGTTGATGCTTGTTTCAGGTTGTTTTGTAGCTGGTTAGTAAACCCACTGCCTGTATGTTTATATTAGCGGTTAACACCATCTTCAATGAAGGCAGGACCAAACCCAAACAATGATTGGAGTTTGCAAGTGCAATCATTATCAATCATTTGACTTTCAAGAAGGATTATAAAATGAAAGTCAAGTGATTGAGCCCCAAGGCACTGAAGGAGGAGCTGTGTTCAGATCCACAGCTGAGAATGGCAGTTTGGAATAACAGATAGAGCGTGTGGCAAGTCCACTTCACTAATCATACCCATTTCAAAACGTCTTCAGTTTTGTATGTCCGCTGCAGAGGGTCCGCTCTACTGCCCGCCCCTTGCTACGAGAGTCCCGCAAGGTTCTGCTCGGATCCCTTCACTTCTCCGCATGCACCCACCCCCACCCCCCCCCCCACCCCCCCCACCCCCCCCGAGTCAGATTTTTTCCTGAATGTTGATTTATTACTGGGTTTACTTATAGTACTTGCTTGTGGGCAGTGATTTTGAACCGGGATTTGTGATGAGGCTGTTTGTTAAAAGTACCCCACACCCCTCCAGCCATTAAAGTCCAGGCCATGGTATAGTAATTGCTGTGAATATTTATATTTTTTTATTTTATCAATACTGCTTCTCATATTTCCACAGATTTTGCCTACAACTCAAATCTTCTGTCATGTCTTATTGTACATTAACATGAGAAGATCACACTGGCCTGTGAACAGATGTTCACTTCCTGTAATGCTTAGCACGTTGTAAACTTTCACAACTGCAAAGTGTTTTAGTGGGAACTCCTCTACTCGAGCTCGCAATCAATCCAAACTTGTTAGTTTTTTTTTCAAATTAAATTAGAAGAACCCAAGAGGTTTTTCTGCGTTGGAATAGAAACTATCCAATTGCCATGATAATTTATTTCGTATATGAGGAAAGGGCCAAATGAACCCATGTAGTTGATAACATGTTTAGACAGAAGTCAATGAGAAAGTCCTTAAGCAGATAATTATTTCACCTACAGTGTGAAATTTCTCACTGCATACTCTACTACCAGCCCGACACAAGCATTACCATGTGTTCGGTAGGTGCACAACTGGAGTTTCTAGAACTTTCCAATCCAGAGGGAAGAGACGTCAACACTGACCGCCAGTGAGTATTCTATAATTAGCCATGAAAGATAATTTTCTCTAAACTTTTCCGTCAAGATTGGAATTCCAAAGGATCTCGCCAAGACTCGCTGTTAGTTTCGCGTACAACGGAATCCAGCTATGCCAAAACGACGGCGCAGCAGAAATTCCAAAACGCAATTCTCATTGAGAAGACGCAAACTCTGACTCAAATACTCAGTCACTCAATCCCTGCTACGCAACCTGCACGCTTTGACAAGACCTTAGACCGAATCATATTTCATATAAAATTCATAACTTAGTCATACCGTTTCATTACTAAATTTTTACGTGTGCCTGTCCATCATATGTTTTCCTTTATTTGCCATAAAGTAATATTAAGGTGGTGCCCCCATCGATACTTCGTTTTAAATTAAGTATGTCTCATTCGAAACCACACTGGGTTTGTTGATTTCTCACTAATAAGTGTGTCCTGTTACCTTGGAAGCTAGAGGTCCTAACCAATAATATCAGTATATTACTCTTAATCTCTTTGTTTTTTCCCCTTCCCTATACTTATTTCTCTCTCTCTCTTACACCCGCCCACACACACACACACTCTCAGCCACACACACACACTCTCAGCCACACACACACACACACTCTCAGCCACACACACACACTTCTCTCTCTTTTCTCTTTCTTTTTACCATCTGTCTGTTCGGTTTGGCGTTACATTTTTCATCTAATAACTAGCCATCATCTCAGATATCTACCATGTTAGCAAAGAAAAGAAAGTGGAACTTCAAACAGTAGAGTTGGTTCATTTCGGAGTTCTAAGGCCAACATGAAGAAGCTTTTCTCTCTCATCTCTGTTCTCATCTACGTCTGCCCTGTCAAGTTATTTCAGTATTTTTGTATGTCTGATACACCAAGAGGCTCATGAAAATAATACTAATTCAACGGCAGGTCGGACACCCTCATTAAATTGCCACATTAACTACTTGGCTAATTTTGTGATGTAGGTTTGTTGTTGTATTTAGAGTTTAGAAAAAAGTATCTTAAATATACGGAAAAGCTTGTTAGCTATTGTACAAATCTGTAATCAGTGCGGGTTAGTGGTGAGTGGGGAGGCCTTGGTTATAGGTGTGTTAAAGCTCTAAAGAAGAGAGCGAGGGAGAGGAGAGGGAGAAAAGGAGAGAGGGAGGGTTTGGGATTGGTTGTTGTTGAGGAAGTTAAAATACTGTAGAAACCTGTCTGACCTCAAGCACAACGTTTTGGCTGCGGCGGCCATCTTGAGTTTAGCTGAGCCTGTGCTGATTTGATTTCATACACACACATGCTCCTAGACACACAAACACACACACTTCAACCAATCTCCCTGCCTGCCTCCTGCCACAGACCCTCCACTCCCCCTCTCATCCTGGGCCTCTTATTCAAGCAGAGAAGGAATCACACCTAGTACAGCCAGTCATGCCAGGAAATGAAATTCATCCATAATAGAAGTTGACCAGTTGAATCTGAACACATGAAACAGTGTGAACTATTATGCAAAGAGAGCAGCCACATTGAGATGCTGATGTTTATTCAGAGATTCATATTTTCCGAAAAATATAATAATCGTAAGGAGGATAACAATGATGATACTGTGCAAATATTGATAATGTAACCCTGCCGCTCTGTATTGTCATTCTAATCATTTTATGATAGATTTGATATAAAGAATAATTCTGCTGCCTTAGCTTGTGTCTTTAACTGCTGTCTTTTGATCCCAATATGCAGAATAGTCACTAGTTTCAATGGGGTCAATGAGCAAGCAGTACTAGATAGTAGGTATGAGCAAAACAGACCTTGTCATTCTCTACTTGTGGACATTCCCTCCTTTTGCCCATGGCATGTTTGAACTCATTTTTAAGCTATTATCCTGTCTTGGTGACATATGGGGTGATGGGTTTCCATGGTGAGGGCAGGTGTGGGGATCGAAGAGCAGCAGTTAGGGGTCTGTGTATCTGTGCCTTCTGTCACGCCTGCCCAGTTAGCAGGCGCGCTAGACCCAGGAGCTATGCTGCCCTGCAGGCTGATTGAAGCTCCTGCCTGCTATGCTGAAAGCGGAAGGTTGGATTGAATGTTCAACGAACACTGCCGGTGGATGTAAAGGCTGGAGAGAGAAAGTTATTGATTTAGATAAAGACTCCTCTTCCTGTAAGGTGTGCTAATGCGTGCCTGGCACGATGATTGTGGGAGAAGTATGCATGCCTCTGAGACCCCTTCATATTCCGGAATACTCCTAACTGTGAGTGTGTGGTTGTGTGTTCTGTGTAAAATCCCTTTCATCTTCAGAGTTAGCATACAGACAGTGCAATCTTTTATTTCAGCACCCTCTTTTTGATGTTGAGCCGAGGCAAATGGACTGGCGATCCACTGACTTGGTGTAACCATAGAGAGGGAGATGACTGTAATGAAAGCGTATTGATTTTCTTCACCAGCTCTAGAGTAATTCTCCAAAGGTGGTTTCATCCAGGACGTTCACTCCTTGAGTATGCCAGCGCAAATGTGTTTTTGTATATAGCTTGTAAACAATTACTTGAAACAAGTGTTTTTATGTGCGAGTCAGAAACAGGGAGAGTTAAGAGAGGGTGAGAGAGACAGAGAGAGACAGAGAGGGACCGAGAGAGACCGAGAGAGACAGAGAGAGACAGAGAGAGACAGAGAGAGACCGAGAGAGACCGAGAGAGACCGAGAGAGACCGAGAGAGACCGAGAGAGACAGAGAGAGACCGAGAGAGACAGAGAGAGACAGAGAGAGACCGAGAGAGACCGAGAGAGACCGAGAGAGCGTGCATCCAAGGACACCTGTGGTGTTTGTCTTCCAGAGGAGACAGCGTTTGAAGCTGGGGTGCGGGTGCAGATCCACAGCCAGGCAGAGCCTCCCTTCATCCACGAGCTCGGCTTCGGAGTGGCTCCGGGGTTCCAGACTTTCGTGGCCACGCAGGAACAGAGGGTAAGGGACTGCAACCTCTCTCCTTTTTACCAACCATGGCGTGGAGCTCTTGGCATGGAGGGCTTTCTATTGTGTGTGTGTGTAGTACGTGTCTTGTGTGTCCGCATAGCTGTGCGTGTCGGTTCCCTCGGTTTCTCTGCCTTAAGCGCTGCATCCTTGGTTGTCTCTTCGAAGACGATGACTGACAGATGATAACCTCCTCTTCTGTCAGTGTCCATGACCTTGTTGTCAGCCAAGTGGTTCACCCCCTCATTCCCACTCAGTCGTTAAGTGCTTGTCTCCACCAACAGCAGCATCAAGGCCACCGGCCTCATAGACTCAGTAGACCTCAAACCTAAGTGCACTGGGAGGCCTGTAGACACACCCTGTAGCTAAGCCAGGGGCTGCTCAACAAGGAGGTTATTCTGGTCTTTACCCAGAAACCAGGCTCCAAGGTTGGAGAAAGGCTCGGTTTGGAGTAGGACAGGGCTGCCATGATGAGTCATCTGGACTGCAGGTCCCTGTCTGCCCACAGTGTTGCCACTCACAGTCTGGAGGGGTGGATGGATGGATAGACTGTCTCCACTCTGGGATGTCTGTGATAGACTGACCTTCTGTGGCTCATGGGCCCTACTATCTCTCCTTCTTTCTCGTATTTCTCTCTATTATTTCTCTCTATTTGCCCTCTCTTTCTCTTTTTATGGAGTTGTTTTTTTACCCCAGGTTGCCATGGGGAGTTGACTTGATTGTCTTTTGATTGCCCTTGTCAGAGAAGAAATATTTCTGCCAAGATTAATGCCTTGTTCCTAATTTTAAATGGCTAGTGTGTCTAGCATACAAGATCACTGTTCCACAGGTTACCACAAACTGTTCCGAAATAAAAAAACAAGACAAATACACCTCTTAAAAAGGAAAACGGTTATAATATCTATCATTATGTCAGCACATTCAGTATAACAGAGTTGAAAATAAATCATGCTTTTAAAGAGTTTCGGAGAAGATCAGAATCAGAATTTGGTTTATTTGCCTTGTAGGTTTATACAAACACAGAAATTACTGTGGCAGGAAGGTGCAAACAATAAACATATACAGATCTTAAATTAAAAGTAAAAAAGTATAATAGTATAACCAATTCTAAGAACTAAACAATCTAAGGGAAAATCTAAGGACAGGAAAAGTGTATTTCCTCTCAACCCTACACAGAAAAGAGAGGACAATTAGGTTGAGTATTCTATAAACGCCTCATGTTACCGGTCGGATCCCCAGTTCCTCTACACCTTTCCTCAGACCCGTCTCTGTACAACATCGCCTGCTGCTTCGCTTTAATACCAGACACATTTCCCTACATCCAGCACAGTGGCAGACCAATGAATTCAGCTCCTCATAATTAACTCAGCTTTCCACTTTGAATTACAAAACCAGAAAGACCTCTCACTGTGTTATGTTCTTTCCTGTGTTCCTGAACGGCCCCCTGAAGATATGTCCTGAGCTGACCAGAAAACATGGCCAGTGGAAGAGAGTTTTTAATCAGGGTAGAGGTCTGAGCCGAGAACTGTTAAACTCACGGTGGTCGTCGGGGGAGGGAAGGGATTCAATCAGAGAGTGAGCTTGGCTCTCAACTGGTATGAGCTCAGCTCGACCCTTTCCTGCTAAATGTTTAAATAACATGTAAATGTTACAGATAAAATTGATTTAAAGTAAATACATTTAACCTTCTAAGAGTGCTGAAGTATATCACAGAGGGAGAGAGAGGCAGAGAGGGAGAGGCAGAGAGGGAGAGAGAGAATATAGATTGCTAGAGGTGACTGATTACAGTTTTATTTCATCTCGCTATTTGAAGTGTAAGAAACTTTGTCAAAGTGTTTCTTCTTCTTCTTCTTTTTTGTCTGTGTCCCAATGTCTGAGGATTAAAGTTCTCCACAAAATGGTTTTATTGGAACCTCTCTCCCCCTCCCCCCCTCCTCCTCTCCCTCTCCCATCTCCCCCTCGAGTCAGTCCTTCCCAGAGTCTCGGTGATGCTCTCTCTCAGCTTCAAGAGTCCTCCCAAAAGATAACCTTACAATACCTGTGCTCCAAGGTGGTGAAGCTTGTATTGTTAACATGCTGGGTGAATTTGATGCCATGCTTTTTAATCATCTTGAAGCCTGGACTGGATCACTTAAGATCTATTGACTTAGGTTCTCAATATAATTGCTTATCTCTCCATAATGTCTTGGGATTGCATTATAATGACTTAGGATCTCAATATAATGATTAATGATATAACTATAATGACTCGGGATCTCAGTATAATAATTTAGGATCTCAATATAGTGAAATAGGATCTAAATATAATGATTAAGGATCAAAATGATTGTGCCGTTGCCATAGAGATAAATGTGTGTATTGTGGGAATGACAGCACAGTGGAGCAAACAGTGGGACTGCATCAGAGGAAGGAGCAGTAGTCTGGCCTTGTTAACATACCACATTAAATAGTGTAGATATGTGTGCATTCTCCCTCTCACAATCTCCACAGCTCTCCACTGTAACACTATGGCTTGTCGGGTTCAGAAATAGGCTTTTTAACAACGTCTCTCCTATACAGAAAGTGTATTTTAGCATCTGCAGCTGAGAATGTGTCATGCATTGATTAATTATGTTTCAGGGAAGGCAGGGATGCTTGGCCACCATTAGAGAGCCCTTAATCAGGTCAGCTGATCTCAGCACAGTGGCGGCTGACATTGAACCACTTTGATTATTTGATTACACGCAAATAATCAGGTTGTGCCAAAAGCTGGTCTAATTAGTACACCAGGCCACATGAGCCGAGCTGCGAAGGGGATGATGACGGTTATTGACTGACGAGGAGCACCTGTCTGAATAGATGAATAGATGCTGTTTAGAAGTCTCTCCCAGGGCTGATTGCTGGGAGCCGTTACAAGAGTACAGTAAGAATGGGGGATCATGGCTGAGCGGTTAGAGAATTGGGCCATTAATCGGAAGGTTACCGGGTCGATTCCTGGTCGTGCAAAATGACGTTGTGTCCTTGGGCAAGGCACTTTACCCTACTTGCCTCGGGGGGAATGTCCCTGCACTTACTGTAAGTCGCTCTGGATAAGAGCGTCTGCTAAATGACTAAATGTAAATGTAAAAAGAAGGACACATGTTGGTGAATAATGTCTGTATACTGCTTGATAGAGTTAAATCAGTGGTCCTCCTATTTTGTAAGTCTGAACGTTTGTATTATTCTAAACTAGGAATACATCAGACAAACGACAAACTAATATCTCTTTCTGGTAGATGGTCCTTGTGTCCAAGTATTTCTGGGCTAACAAGGGAGCCAGATTCTGACTGGCGGGATATTCATTACTTTGATCCAAAAACAAAACCAAAAACTGTCATTTTGGCAGGGGAAACCACGTTTCCCACAATGCATCGTGTTGACAGAGACTGGAGATTGGGAGCAGAGCGCGATGGGAGATGGATGCTGGAACAGGCTGCATGTGTTGTTGGGCAGATGGGCTCTCCTGCTGTCCACGTCCTCTCATTTGCCACGCTGTCTCCGGAGCCACAGGCAGGGAGGCTACATTTGGAGATTTGTGTTCACAGAGCCTGTTGTTGTGGGAAGTCACAGCCAAAGCATGTGGATCTGTGAATGCACTCCTCTCTGCCCCATCGGATCTCTGTGTCCTCTACCCAACTGCCTGCTGGGAAACCAAGACCCGCTGCAGTCAGACCTTACAAGTCCTGAAAATACCTCCGGGACAAGACAGCAAAGAGGGGCTTGTTTCCAAAACGTGCACAGTATCATCTTGAGTTGCCAGAGTACTACTACTAGGGAGTCTGTTGGCTGAGCGGTGAGGGAATTGGGCTAGTAATCCGAATCTGAAGGTTGCCAGTTCGATTCCCGGTCATGCCAACTGACGTTGTGTCCTTGGGCAAGGCACTTCACCCTACTTGCCTCGGGGGAATGTCCCTGTACTTACTGTAAGTCGCTCTGGATAAGAGCATCTGATAAATGACTAAATGTAATGTAATGTAAATGTACTTGTACTGGCTGTGTGTACTTGAATGTCAGTCTCAGACGGCAGTGCTTACCTGCTTCTCTGCTCACCTGTGGCCTGTGTGCTGTGTGTTGTAGCTGACTTACCTGCCACCCCCGTGGGGGGAGTGTGAGTCCAGGGCCCTGGACTCTGGCTTCTTCCAGGTGTACAGTGTGACAGCCTGCAGGATTGACTGCGAGACTCTCTACATCATAGAGAACTGCAACTGCAGGATGGTACACATGCCTGGTAAGCACACACACACACACACACACACCTCTGAAGCCTTGAGGCTTTTGGAGCATTATTATGACAAATGCAATATGTCAACCGTTTTTAAATGTTATAAAAAAAAAAAAATCCTAAAGTATTTAGACCCAGACAATAGAACTTGGGTGTATTTAAAGTAAAGTAAATTGGAACGAATCTGTATGTTCAGTTTGTTTGGGAATTTAAATGTAAATAACCTATAAGGGTGTCCATGTGTTTTGTTTTGCTGCAGTTTTCTAAAGTGGAAAATCACGAATAAGCTCTGAATAAAACAATTTATTACAACTTTTTCTCAAAATCACTGTTCTCTCTGTCTCTCTCTTCTCTCTCTCTCTCTCTCTCTCTCTCTCTTTCTCTCTCTCTCTCTCTCTCGCTCTCTCTCTCTGTCTCTCTCTGTCTCTCTCTCTCTCTCTCTCTCTCTCCTAGCTGTGCCAATATAGATTCCAACCAACAATGAATAGTTTGCTTCTCCTTGACCGTCTAGAATAATCAGAGCTGTTTGTTTGGGGGGGGGGTGTAAGCAATTTAGAGGTAGTTCATTTTGACCCGATTTCTTTTGAAGACAAGCTAAATTGAAAATCTCCTTGTGTCTCCGCATAGGCGATGCTGCATTCTGCACTCCTGAGCAGTATAAAGACTGTGCTGAGCCTGCCCTTGGTAAGTCTAAATGCTCAGAAGCATAAGCACACACACACACACACAGACACACTCATACACAGTGCCTGCACACACATAAGGATGTATATAAACACATAGCACAAAAAGATGATTGGTCACTTGAAGTATGGATACTGTAGCTGTGATTCTCCTTTTAAAAGTCTTTCACATACATTCTCTTTGCCTCAGTGGAGAATAACAGAGGGTTTGAAGCATGAAAAGCCTTTGCTTCAGGCTGCCCCTCACCACATCCAGGCTGTGGACTAAAAGACATTACTCTGAATCATTCGTGTTTTCAAACTAAAAACGAATTTCAGTTCCCACCTTTGCTGTATGGAGTTTCAAATTAACTTAGCTTCGCCACACACTGGAGGGACTCATGAAATGTCCAGTCATCTCAATTATCTTCACTGAAAGATGCTTATGCGCTTTGTGAGATGGAAGTGATCGCCGACATTGGGCCGACATTATTGCCAGAAATGTGTCTCTCTCCTACACATTTGAGCTGCGGGGCGCAGGCCCTGGCAGTGTGCATGCCGGCTCGCTCCCGCTCTGTAATTAGACATTGTGGCTCTAACAAGAATCTGAAGCTAAGTAGTAATGAGGAGCTGGAGATAGAGCTGGATTTCAGTCCAGCTCTGGCTCTGAGTTTGGTTTGAAATGGTTGAACTACCATTAACACACACACACACGCTTTGAACCTTCGGTACACATTCCGGTTAGAGCCAGATTGTTACACCCACCAGTAAAGGTTTTCACTCATTTCCAAGAGATGTCAGTCATGGTGTTTGGGGAGAGTGTTGCGTATGTGGAGCTCTCTGTTGTTTTAATGGGGGACAGAAGAATTTGTTTCTCTACATCGAGGTTTGGGATTTTGAAGGCGGCTTGCCCTCTGCAGCTAATTGCACAGGCAGTTATTTTTCCTTCTGTTTCATGGCCATGGAGCCCTGGAAATATGGTAATGTTCATAAATAACAATTATAACCCCTGGTATAATTGTTTTGTGGACGTGATTGTCAAACTGTAACTAGCTTATTATATCCAAAGCTGAAGGCTGAGTTTCTGAAAGTGTTTAAACATTAATGTGCTATCCTTATAATTACATGAAAAGAACAAAAATGAAGTGAAAATGAGAGAGACACAGGAGAGCGAGAAAGGGAGAGACACAGCGAGAAAATTAAACCAGGCTAATGAATGCACAGTGCTACCCAACTCCAATAACCCCTTATTTGAATGGAAATAAGAGGCGACCGAGATGCCATATTGAATTTCCTTTTGCAATTACTTGACAGCTGAACCCTGCAGGACATCAGTATGTCTGGCAGGTACCCAGCTCTGAGGATCCTGGCCATCCAGCAGAATGAAGACACTGTGAAAGAAAGGGGTTTTGGTCATATTTTCCCTCTATTTTCTGAGAGATTGTTCATAAGCAGGAAAGGGGATGTCAGGAGGACTGGGTTTGGTGCTGCTCAGACCAGTTAGTTTTGAACATCATTGGAAACTTCACAGTTGAGTGTATGTTAGAAAACGCTTTATCAGACAAGTTAGTCAGGCTTGCCATCATCCACCTGTGTGGTCTGAAGGAAGTGGATTTCCACTTTTGCCGTCTCCTATCTGAGGCTCTCTCCTAGTCCGAGTCTAGTCTGTCACAGCAGCCAGTCTCTCAGTGGGTTGTGGGGGAGACATCTGCGATGGCAGTCATGTGATGTTCCTGGTGACCTGGTGACCAGGTGGCTGAGCGGTAAGGGAATCGGGCTAGTAATCCGAAGGTTGCCAGTTCGATTCCCGGTCATGCCAACTGATTGGCATGATTTAGCAGACGCTCTGGATAAGAGCGTCTGCTAAATGACTAAATGTAAATGTTCCTGTTGGACTGTATTCACTCCCTACCATGATGTTGACATCAACAATAGCCTGGGCTTTTCATGAGGGAGCATAGTTTGGTACACATGGTTTAAGGCCGAGTGCAGCGTGGTCCAGGAAGTGTGGGTGAACCCTGGCTTGTGCTCGGAATGATAAAAGATGGCAACCCTGTTTCCCCCCCAGCTGTCATAAACAATAGGAGTTCAACACTCTATACTTACGCGGTTTGTCATGGACAACGTCTCTGCTCATCCATTCCGGCTGACAAGATTTGCCCTTCTGCCCTTCTGCCCACCCCCTGCCTTGCCTCCCTCTTCCCTTCCCCTGTATCGCCCCTTCCCTGCCTCCCCCTAGCTAAGCTGTCCATGCTGGAGAGCAGTAGTTGCATCTGCAGGGCACCATGCAACATGACCCGCTACAACAAGGAGCTGTCCATGGTAAAGATCCCCAGTAAGACCTCAGCACGCTACCTGGAAAAGAAGTTCAACAGGTCGGAGAAATACATCACGTGAGTGACACTCTGCTCCAGCCCAACCGGTCCTCATCACACGCCCACGAGGCCTTGCGACTCTTGAGAACAGTGTGCAGGTACCGTAAAGAGGATTTGAACACGCCCACGTGTAGATCACAGTCCAGATGGTTTGCCAGACAAATGCTCAATACATAGCAGTGGTACCCTTTGAAGGAAATTAAGTTCTTCATTATTCGAATAACCACCTCAAGAGACAGAGTATAATGTCACTGAGAAAAGCTTGGGGAACAGATTGAGTATGCCTACGTTGTCTCACAGGTTGCTAATTAATTTATAACCATAAAAACCTAGTGATGGTAAATATTTCTGGAATGTTTTTGATGTACTCGCATTATTTTTCCTCCTCAATATTTTTCATTCTCTCACGCTGTCTCACTCGCTCTGTGCTAACACACTATCTCGCTCGTATCGTCTCATGCCATCTCTCTTTCTCTCTTTCGCTCGCCATCTCTCTCTTAATGCCTCTCATCTCTCTGTCACTTTCGGTCTTTCATTGTCCCTCATTATATTTCCATTATCCTGCTCTTCCTCTCACTCTCGTTCTGTCTTTCTTAGGGATAATATCCTTGTCTTGGACGTGTTTTTTGAGTCTTTGAACTATGAGACCATAGAGCAGAAGAAGGCGTACGAGGTGGCTGGTTTATTAGGTAGGTTCAGCAACTACCTAGTGTGCCGACTAACTCTGTCCTGAAACCTGTCTCTCTTCCCCTCTGTCTCTCCCACTTTAACTGTCGGTTGGTTCAACAGGTGATATTGGTGGTCAGATGGGCCTGTTCATTGGTGCAAGCATCCTTACCATCCTGGAGCTGTTTGACTATGCTTACGAGGTAAGTCACGCTGCAAACACTCTGTACACAGTCTGCATTCCCACTGACATACACACCAACACACACACACACACACACACACACACACACACACACATACATACATACACACACATACATACACACACACACACACACATACACACACACACACACACACACATACACACACACACACACACACACACACACACATACACACACATACACACACATACACACACACACACACACACACGCACACACACACACATACACACACACATACACACACACACACACACACACACACATACACACACACACACATACACACACACACACACACACATACACACACACACACACACATACACACACACACACACACACATACATTAGCAAAACATGAAAATCCCCCCCTAGGCATCTTTCCACGTTTCCAATATGAAACACTCTCACAAATCTTGACAGACTTACAGCATTACACACCCTCAGAGAGACAAGCACAAACACTTTGTGCTTCGAGCCACGGCGCAACACGTTCTCATTGACTGACTGGAAAGGACACACATAGATGAGCTGTCTGGGACTGTCACTGGGATGTATTCTACGGCTTTTTCATTAAGTTGTCTTTGGGTCCATCCCTCTCCTGTTGTGTCTGCACAAAGCTCTGCCAAACACAAAATCCTAGATAAGTACACAGCGAAAGTGTTTTTCAGAGCATTTGAATGACAGAAATTGAAGTTTTGTACACAGATTCAACTGAGGTCTTGTGTAAGTGTGACTGTACCAAGAAAACAATTGTCAAGGTCATGTTTATTGCTGCAGTTACAACTGTTTTACCTCCGTAATCATATCCTTGGCTGCTAGTGGTCCCCCGTGTTTAAAGCCTGCCTTTATAAAAAGCATTGGCATGGCATGATATTGTTCATGGAACGCATTGGCGTGATTTACACCAATATTAGGTGGTGAAGGACAGACTGCTGGATCTGCTGAGCAGAGAGGAGGAGGAGGAGAGTCATGGAGAGGATGTGGTAAGGATAGCACTTATCCAACCATGGATGCACTCTTAAAACCCAGCACTATGATGACAATTTTCCCAGACCCCACATTTGCCATTCAAACCATAGCAAGGTATTTCGAGCTGTACTAAAGTTTGTGCGTGTGTGTGTGCGTGCGTGTGCGCGTGTGTGCGCGTGTGTGTGCGCGTGTGTGTGCGCGTGTGCATGTGTGTGCGTGTGTGTATTGTTTCCACCGACCCCAGAGTTCCTGTGACCCAGTGGGGAACCATTCAGAGGCCGTCAGCCATACGGTGTCTATGCCCCTGCAGACCACCCTGGGCACGCTCGAGGAGATAGCCTGCTGAGTCCCCCACCCAGCCCCCCCAGCCCCCCAAGCCCCCCAGCCCCCCCAGCACAGAGGGCTTGGAGCTCTGGCCAGAGGGGGGTGCCACCCAGGAACCACACTTCTCCTAGGCAGGACAGAGAGAGACAGCTGGGAGGGGAGGGCCTGGGTACTGTCTACAAGCCCTGCCTACTGGCCTGCCTGCAGCGGCTAGCCGAGGGAAGGAGCTGTCACAAGAACAGGCTGAGCCTCTTTGGTGTTGTACTGTTAAACCAGGAGGATCGCAGCCTCCCCTCCTCTCCCCCTCCACGGCTCCCAGAGACCTGTGTGGAGGCACTGGCTCTCCTCACACACACACACACACACACACACACAGTACACGCACACATAAACACACACTCTCGCAATACAGACACATAGCTTACACAGCAAAACCGTCAGGATGGGGCCAGCCCTGTACAGGACATCTGTAAACGCCTCACCATTAATCAGTCTGCGCTCTACTGCCAACACTATTCCGTAGACAGCTGGGAACTGTTCAAACTGCATGCGCCTCTATCTTTTGGATTCGGCCTCTCACTATCTCTCTTTCTTCAATGCTGATGCGTATGCTGGACTGCAATGTTGCTTTGCTGTACATGTACGTGCCATATGCCATATGCTGTGTGTCTCTCTCTCTCTCTCTCTCTCTCTCTCTCTCTCTCTCTCTCTCTCTCTCTCTCTCTCTCTCTCTCTGTGTGTGTGAACTGCCCTGTGAGACAGGGCAGGCCAAGAACTAGAAATAGAATGTGCAGATTGGATATGGTTCTTTATATCAGATTTCATATGTGACCAACCGTGTCCATCATGTCGATTCTTTTTTAAGGCAAATAATGTCTTGGAGTGTGACTGTTGGTACTGTTGACAATACATAAAGGTTTAACAATGTAGATCCATCCCGTGTAAATTAGGCTGCAAAAAATGTATTTAATTCATACAAAGTGACTCTTTCAAAGTCAGTATTTAATTATTATTTTTTATGTCAGCTTTGATTACATCAGTTTGAATGTAAACAGATGTAATGCAGATTTCCAGGTCACTGAGCTGTTTCATAAAGATGTGTTGAACCAGCACTACATTCTGACGAGAAATCTGAAATTCAATTTAAATGAATTAGACTCCAGGTTATGCCCAGCTAGTCAGGGGGTGTGGAACATTGTTTTCCTGGAAGAGAACATGCCTAAGCCAAATGTCTCTCATAATTACCTGACTTGAAGACCCTCTAGGGCTAACACCTCATCATTGGCAAACACATCCACTATCAAAACACACCCCAAACCCAAGCAAGAAACGAAAAGATCCATTACGTCATCTTTTTTATTTTGTTATTATGAAAATGCTGTGGATAATTAGGTGTTGACTGAATTCAGCTGGAACTATTTTTAAGGTTGTTGTTTTTCCCCATTGCAGGGTGTATTGTATAGTGCTGTAGAAATTGCTGTTGTGCTCATAAACGGGTACCAGGCCAATGAGTGAGTCATCTCGACAGACGAATCAGACAGCCTTTCACCAGAAAGTATGAGATCAGTCATGGTGTCCAGCTCACTGAGCAGCTCACTGGGCTCACTTCCCAAGGAATCATGGTTTCATGTTTATGCTGAGCCTTTCCGCTCGATTTCCGACCATGAATGCGACATGACGACCACGTGCAGCGTATCCATTATTCATCGTATCATATCACGACCCGACCCACACACTGCCTCCGCTGTCATGGTAATGTAGAGAACTGGGTGTGTGAACTGTTGGTTTCTTGTCTGAGGTTGACCCTGCTGTGTTGAACCTCTCATCATGATGTATGCCTTACAGCCGGCGTCCAGCCTGGCCTGGGACGAGCTCCGTACAGGTCTGGACTCGTGGGCCGCCGTGAACATCGCCCTGGGCTGCGTTTCCCGATAACGATGGATCGTAGCAACGATCGAGTCAAAAACGAAACCATCGATATTTCTTACGTGCGTTTCCCAAACATGCTCGTAAGGAGTAGGCTCTACGCGCTTTCAAGAGCTACAAATTTTCAAGGGACACTTTAGCTACGATGGCTTTGGGAACGGCCCGTAAAACTAAGATTCGTCGTACGATGGATTCTACTCTCAATTTAGGCTTACAACGCTTTTGGGAGACTCAGCCTAGGGCTGCGTGTCCCGAAAGCGGAGAGCTTGATAAGAAATATTGATGGTTTAGTTTTTTGCTCGATCGTTGCTACGATCGATCGTTATCGGGAAATGCATCCCTGGTCATTTGTATCGCTTTGATTTTCCATTGTTCTTTGCAGGGCCGATTTTTTCATTTTGTGATGTTGGCTACAGTATGTGTTTTTAATGTGAAACGATTAAAAAAAACACACGTTATTTTGGAGCAGCGTCTTGTCTGAATCTTCCGTGTACTGTATCTGAGTATAGTAAACAGTATGCACCAAGGTCGTAGCCATGGAGTCAACATTGGGGGGGGGGGGGGGGGGACATTAAATTTTTTATGATAATTTCGGACAGCGTGTGTGGTTGCCTGTCGTAGCGTAGCACATTTATATTTGTATTTTTTTTTTTATATCAATATATGTGTCCCCCCCAATATATATTATGATTACGGCCTTGGTATGCACACACAGTATGTTACTCGTTCCCTTCATGGGGTTAGAGAGATGAGAATGGAAGCAAGAGCCCTGTTCCTCGTGGTATGGTGTAGAACAGGAGAAAAGGCACGAGTTGGAACATGGTTCCCTCTACATGGTGTTAGAGGACGGGGGTAATCCTGCGTCTCTACTCCCAGCTCTGATTAAGTGTCCTGGCACCTTCTGCACTTGGCCTCATGTAGATCCTGCTGTCCCAGTTATCAATACACACCAGGCAACGAAGATGCCCCTTTGAAAACTGCTTTGTGTTGCCGAACAGGTTTCAGCCCTGCTGATTGGCCATCAGAGCAGGGCCGAGCAGAGAGCCAGCGTCTATGTGTCTGCTCAGATGGTGTTTGGATTATTGTCTGATGGTCCTTTTATGTTCATGACAGACATAGACAAGTCATTGTTCTTTTCTCAGATAAAACAGAGACATCATACACTTGCTGAAGGCGCGTGCTCATCAAGATGTGGAGGCTCAAACGGGCTACTGTTTCTGTCTTACAAAATCAAGATGGCCGTAGACATTTGGATGGATGAACGCTGCCAGGATCCGACTGTCAACGGTGTACTGATTGATCGGTAGTCTATATTGTGTCTGGGAGGAGGATATCTAGCTATACAGAAGATTGAAGATTGTGTCCAGAGAGCGCCCAGCCCCACCCCTGTTCCAGGCCCAGTTCAAGCAGAGTTCACTGGCCACACTAGAGAGCCGAGCTTTCTGACAGCGCCGGAGGATGAGAACAGCCAAGCTTCCTTTATATGTGAACACACTATTTGCCCTGGCTGATGAAAAAGAACTAAATCCTCTCGATGTGACTGCGTAAGACCCCTGGATGTATATGTACTTTAGTACATTAGAATAATTCCTCACTCCCCACTGTATCTTTCTTTTTTATGGTCATGTCACAGAGCTGAATTCAAACCACTTAGACAAGTTAATCACACTTTAATTCCGTCATTCAGCGGAAACAGATTTTGAGTAATATCTACATATAATATTCAAAAACTGTTAGACAGACTTATAATTAAGATGGAGTGAGTGGCATGCCATAGAGAGAGAGAGAGAGAGAGAGAGATAAATGTGATCGTTAATTCTGACTTTGTGAAATGACATTGTTTTCTGAAACAGTTCAAATAGGGACACAGCACTTGTTGGGGTGATTTAGCATTATAATCCCTAAAATAAAATCCAAAATCTAATGCAGTTAATGCAGGTCCCTAAAGCTGCCAGTCTTGTCAAGCCTCCAAATGAGTCATTCAGACTGCCATATTACACCTGAGTGGGGAGATTAATAGGTTTCTCAAGCATTTATTCAAACGTTGGATACTGGTAATGTAATTTAAAGATAACTCCTATGAGAGCCCAGCATTGTTCCTGTCCAAGACCAGATGTAATTGTACTGGTCTTCCAATTATAGATATACACTGTAGATTTATAATAGATATACACTGTAGATTTATAATAGATATACACTGTAGATTTATAATAGATATACACTGTACATTTATAATAGATATACACTGTACATTTATAATAGATACACACTGTACATTTATAATAGATATACACTGTACATTTAAAGGGTTGCTAAGCGCTCAGTTGCTGCCTTGAAGACTTGAGAGACCTTAATGTGTTAATGAACTGTGTTTTTCTTCCGTTCTACCAGGTTGACCTGACTAACCAGCCAGCACTGGGGACCAACCTATGATGACATAAAGGAACAAGTTAATCGTTATTCAACCCTGCAGCGTGTTGACTGAGGCCAAATCATATTTAATCACTTGTCGCACCTGTTTATTGCTCAAGTGAGCTGATAGCTAATTAAATCCCAAACCATGTTTCAGCTCTCTTTTAAAGTGCAATGATAACAAGGCCTAGGGAAATCAAGGGCACTTTCCGTGGTTAGTGGGTGTAATGGCTCTCTCTGCTAATGAAGGACTTGACCATCCGTCATGTACCGGGTGGCCAAAGTCCCTCAACAGAAAGGGCATTTCTCTGACAGACCAATCTATAAACTATGTGTGTGTCCTATTCATCTTAGTTATGTACATCTGCACACACTGCATGTTTGAAAAGGCCAGCCTACAATGTTAGTCTCAAGAACTGTAAAGTTGTTTTCCCTGGCTCATTGATATTTTACAGAGCTACCTGTGGGAGTTCTGGAAGAGGACCAGTCTTCTGGCTGGTGTGAGGCCTTCACACTCATGGTGCTGAGGATTAGATATTCTGGTATGAAAGTATCTGTGCTGTTATGAGCTCCGAGGTCAAACATACATTCCAGTAAGCTCCTGAGAATAAGAGAACTGAAGCTAGTGGTAGACCTTACCACCACCACACCACCTCAGTATTGCACACAGCCCTCTGCTATTGAACCATGACAAACAAAGATATAGTCATGTATGTTTTATAACTGAATGTTACATGAAAAAAAGCTTGAATTCCCTCCTTATTGCCTAAAATGTGTTGCAGTAGGGTTATTCTACCATCTAGTGGTGATACATTGAACTGTTTCCACATTTTCGTTTCGATATTCTATGCTAACCAAAGGGGTTAGCATATATGTTTTGGATAAAATGTGTGTTTTGGATAAAATGACCAAAGGGATTAGTATGTGTGTTTTGGATAAAATGACCAAAGGGGTTAATATATGTGTTTTGGGGTAAAAGACCAAAGGGTTTAGCATGTGTCTTTTGGATGAAATGACCAAAGCAGTTAGCATGTGTGTTTTGGATGAAATGACCAAAGGGGTTAGTATGTGTGTTTTGGGGTAAATGACCAAAGGGGTTAGCATGTGTGTTTTGGGGTAAATGACCAAAGGGGTTAGTATGTGTGTGTTTTGGATGAAATGACCAAAGGGGTTAGTATGTGTGTTTTGGGGTAAATGACCAATGGGGTTAGCATGTGTGTTTTGAATGAAATGACCAAAGGGATTAGTATGTGTGTTTTGGATGAAAAGACAAAATGGGTTAGCATGTGTGTTTTGGATGAAATTACCAAAGGGGTTAGCATATGTGTTTTGGGGTAAATGACCAAAGGGGTTAGCATGTGTGTTTTGGATTAAATGATCAAAGGGGTTAGTATGTGTGTTTTGGATGAAATGATCAAAGGGGTTAGTATGTGTGTTTTGGGGTAAATAACCAAAGGGGTTAGCATGTGTGTTTTGGATGAAATGACCAAAGGGATTAGTATGTGTGTTTTGGGGTAAATGACCAAGGGGTTAGTATGTGTGTTTTGGGGTAAATGACCAAATGGGTTAGCATATGTGTTTTGGATAAAATGACCAAAGGGGTTAGTATGTGTGTTTTGGGGTAAATGACCAAAGGGGTTAGCATGTGTGTTTTGGGGTAAATGACCAAATGGGTTAGCATGTGTGTTTTGGATGAAATGACCAAAGGGGTTAGTATGTGTGTTTTGGGGTAAATGACCAAAGGGGTTAGCATGTGTTTTTTATATGAAATGATCAAAGGGGTTAGTATGTGTGTTTTGGGGTAAATGACCAAAGGGGTTAGCATGTGTGTTTTGGATAAAATGACCAAAGGGATTAGTACGTGTGTTTTGGGGTAAATGACCAAGGGGTTAGTATGTGTGTTGTGGGGTAAATGACCAAATGGGTTAGCATATGTGTTTTGGATAAAATGACCAAAGGGGTTAGTATGTGTGTTTTGGGGTAAATGACCAAAGGGGTTAGCATGTGTGTTTTGGATGAAATTACCAACGAGGTTAGTATGTGTGTTTTGGGGTAAATGACCAAAGGGGTTAGCATGTGTGTTTTGGATGAAATGACCAAAGGGGTTAGTATGTGTGTTTTGGGGTAAATGACCAAAGGGGTTAGCATGTGTGTTTTGGATGAAATGACCAAAGGGGTTAGCATGTGTGTTTTGGGGTAAATGACCAATGGGGTTAGCATATGTGTTTTGGGGTAAATGACCAAAGGGGTTAGCATGTGTGTTTTGGATGAAATGACCAAAGGGGTTAGTATGTGTGTTTTGGGGTAAATGACCAAAGGGGTTAGCATGTGTGTTTTGGATGAAATTACCAAAGGGGTTAGCATGTGTGTTTTGGGGTAAATGACCAAAGGGGTTAGCATGTGTGTTTTGGATGAAATGACCAAAGGGGTTAGCATGTGTGTTTTGGGGTAAATGACCAATGGGGTTAGCATGTGTGTTTTGGATGAAATGACCAAAGGGGTTAGTATGTGTGTTTTGGGGTAAATGACCAAAGGGGTTAGCATGTGTGTTTTGGGGTAAATGACCAAAGGGGTTAGCATGTGTGTTTTGCATGAAATGACCAAAGGGGTTAGCATGTGTGTTTTGGGGTAAATGACCAAAGGGGTTAGCATGTGTGTTTTGGATGAAATTACCAACGAGGTTAGCATGTGTGTTTTGAATGAAATGACCAAAGGGATTAGTATGTGTGTTTTGGATGAAATGACCAAAGGGGTTAGCATGTGTGTTTTGGGGTAAATGACCAAAGGGGTTAGCATTTGTGTTTTGGATAAAATGACCAAAGGGGTTAGTATGTGTGTTTTGGGGTAAATGACCAAAGGGGTTAGCATGTGTGTTTTGGATAAAATGACCAAAGGGGTTAGCATGTGTGTTTTGGATGAAATGACCAAAGGGGTTAGCATGTGTGTTTTGGATAAAATGACCAAAGGGGTTAGTATGACCATCCATCATGGTCATGCGTTTGTAAAAACGTAGTTTAGTTCAGTTATAACGTGATTGTCTAATAAAGTATTATAAATTGTAGCTCCTTGACACATTGTTTTAGATGACTTACTTTGCAAATAAATGATCCATTATCGATAGTTAATGGGAGAAAGAAGGAAATATTTCAGTGTTAATGTTTTTCGACACAGTGTGAAATGTAATCGGTGATTTTTATTTTCTCTGTTTTGGCTAGTATTGCATCCTCATTAGCATAGCTTAACCTTTCAATTTTACGGCAAAACAAATCAAGTACAGAAGAAAAGCCAGACATTGTCCATTACACAGACAATTTAATATTTTAATTGATGGTGTTTATTAAAGATGAATTATTCATCTAAGAATGATGTTTCACCTTAATGATTATCGCACTGTGGGTCTGTTCCACACCGTTGTGTTTTTGTCCACTTGTAGTTGGGTGTGTTTAACGTGTGCACTGCACACCTCCTTGGCACCAAGTATTGCATGTTTTTGCAGTTTGTGTGTAAATGTCAGTGAGTTTGTATATTCACCTGTCTTTAGTCCTTGCGTCGCCCAATGGAACCTCCTCTAATTACACAGACTGCTGCCCTTTCTAACTTTCTTCGCCGGCAGAAGTCTCCAAAGGCACTGTATGCTCCATGAGTTTTAATTGCATGATAGATGATTAGCTCTACTAGTATTGTCTGGTGTTAAGCGGGAGATTATTAGCTCTAGCTAATTATCTATAATAATAATGGGTTCAAAACCAGCACAGAGCATAGTGCCAAACACATCCATGGGCCCAGATCCCTGTAACCGCAGCGCACTGCGGTTACAGTCCCACCAGGAAAGGCTCAACCAACAAGAGTCTAAAAAGAAATGCACCTTTTATCTTTTTTTTTTTGCGAGTTTTATTAAGTCCAAGAGCAAAAATTGAGCTGTAAGAAGATCCTTCAGCCAGATTTGAATACAAGACCCCTCTCACAGTATGCCCACATCCTTAACCACTGAGCTATCAGGGATCATAACAATCTCCTCTCAATTTGACATTGAACTATTTACTTTTAACAACCTGCAGAGTTGGGGTGTCAGAAAACCAGAATAAAGCAGGGCTCCCCTGTTAGCTCACTGGGTTAGTGTGCGTGCTCTTTCATACATGCTGGGGCAGTACCGCAACAGCCTGGGTTCAAATCAAAATGTTAAATTGTTTATTTTAACTTAAAAGTTACATTGTGGTCATGTGAGATGTGGGACTTCACCTTCACAGTTTCATAAATATCGTCTCTTTCCTCTCCGCCAAACACTTGTTAATCTCAGGAAGATTCTCTTTAGTTTAGTTTGGTTAGAAACAGAGTGCGAATTATACAATGATAATCGGGGGGGTCAGCTTCTTCTCCAGGGCGTAAAGTCATATTTACGATTACAGGTAAGAACAATATATAAATGTATTGACCCCCCCGACCTGTTGTTTTTACCTCTTTTGGGGGGGTCCAAGTCTTAATTAGGGGGACGAAAATGTTTTTTACACATGGACGAAAGAAGCAGTTATTATACTAAAACAAGAAAACAAAACACCACAGACACTAGATAGATCGGATTTTACTATGGCACTTTTTACGTCACCAACTCAACATTCTGGCCTTTATAGGATCTTTACAGGAGTACAGTCGCATGTCTGGAGGACATACGGTAGCATGGTGGAAGAGACATACTTTGGGTGCGCTGCTTGATTACGCAACCTTAACATGCCCAGTGGAATGAAACCAACGAGACGGTTATCAAATGCACTCTAATGATTTGGAGATACACTCTTCTGGAAGATACCCTGGGATAGCTCACATGGTGTTGGTAAAACAGCACACACACGTACAGTAACAACACGTTGTAGGCCTACACACGCACAAGTTATAGTTGTACAGAAGGTATGGTTATGCACTCATACCTGGTACCATTATTTGTAGCAATCAAAAAGATTTAACAGAGACATTCTCATGGTTCCCCATTTCCTTATGGGAGTACTAGACGTTCCACAGACGTTCCACCTGTGCTGCACAGTCCACTGGGTTCCGATGTGACACTGCACAGCTGCATTCACAACAACACAGCATCCAAATCAGCAAGTCTCCTCTCGCTAGAAATGTCAATGTCTCGTCCGGCAGCATCTTAACTCCTACAGACCGACACTTCGATAAAACACGGCCCTTGCTCTTCACAGACCAAAGAGAACTTTCCCTCTACCAAACACAAACTCACACATAGCTGTTTCATACACCCTTAACTGGGTTTGATACAGTATGAACTGTGTCTGAGCCATTACTATTTACACACAGAGCTTAACACGTTTAGAGTAGGCAGTGTTTGTTTGTGTGCGTACATCCAGGTATGACATCACACAGACAGTTTTCAGTCCCAGAATCGAAGTAATAGACACATTGTCAGGATTAGCTAGGAATCAAAGGTAAACAGCTTGTCAGAATTAGCTAGGAATCAAAAGTAAACAGGTTGTCAGGATTAGCTACTATAGGAATCAAAGATAAACAGGTTGCGTTGATGTGGTGACAGAGATCATTCATTGGCACAGAAGGATCTGTATTTAAATATACATCACAGATTATATAACCAGCTGTCGTGCAGTTCCTACTTTTAAAAACACACCAAACCATTAAGGAAGTGAACAGAGAAAACTTGGTAATACTATACAACCTAACATTCAATATTACTGTACAGGACATCTATATGAGGTTCAACTTGATGTATTACTAGTAACTGTTTGTAATGGAAGCAGATGGATTTGCCTTACTGTTATGTCAGTAACATCTTTGCATGACAGTAACATATTTGCATGACAGAAATGTCTTTAAATGATAGTAATATATCCTTGTCTTCAAGAATGTGAGTATTGTTTTGTTGGTACAGCAGCTTGCCTACATGGGCAGACCAAATGAGGGAGGAAGAACTGTATGGTTAATCGTTCACATTCAAGTACTGAACAGGAAGAATACTTTGGATGGCTCTCCAACAGCAGACAGATTTCTGACAGGATAACCTTTTCTCTAACAGACCTAAATAGCAGGAGGAAATGATAGCCATTACATGAAATGTAATTTCATTACATATTCGACTGACAATGTTGTCAGTTCAGAGACACCCTCTTCCCTGTCGAAACCAAATGAAACAGCGTCAAATAAATATATACTTTTAGAAATAAATGACACGATAAGGGGCATTCTGTCACGATCAGCGAAGATCTGCGGTCCTTTCCAGTGATAACCCAAACAGAGATGCTAAACAGGGCTTTGAGCTTCATGTCCTCTCTCTGTCCCGGTGTGTGTGTGCCTGGCCTGGCCTTGCATCAGTCCACAGGAGGGCAGCACAGTACAGTAACCCGCAAAACTGCCCCCCCCCCCCCGGGGGGCCAGGAGAGATGATCAGGAGGGGACTGGCGGGGCAGGAGAGGGGACTGGGACCCCCCCACTCAAGAGGGTGACAGAGGGAGGGAGTTAGGTTCGCACCCAGCTGAGGGGCACCCAGAAGGTGTCCCGCTCCAACCTCTCCAGAACGCCACGCAGTTCCCCACAGGCGCTGGCCGTGTCCTCCTTGATAAGGACCCGGTCCACCAGATGACCATACTGCTGGTCGATCTGGATGGCTGACTGACGCATCTCCTGGAGGTCCTCATCCTGAGAGAGAGATAGAGAGAGAGAGAGAGAGAGAGAGAGAGAGAGAGAGAGAGAGAGAGAGAGAGAGAGAGAGGGAGAGAGAGACGTACAGAGAGAGAGAGAAAGAGGTAGAGGTAGAGAGAGAGAAAAAAGAGAGGCACAGAGACAAAATAAGTCACAGACAAACAAAGGCAAATGGTGACAGAGAGAGAGAGAGAGAGAGAGAGAGACAGAGAGAGAGAGGGTCTATATTTAGTCTGAGGCGTCTCTGTCTGACGAGCTGAAAGCTCGCCCATTTCTGTGCGCAGCCATCCTCACCGTGACACGGCCATGCTCGCCCCCTGTGGGCGAGGTGGCAGCGCTGCGGCGCCGTCTGCTCTCGGGGACGCGAGGCTTGACGAAGATCACGTAGGGCTTGAACTCAGCTGTCCGCAGCGTCCGCAGAGCCTGGACGGGTCAAGGCAACGACGCCACAGAACCGTGAGATACACACACACACACAACACGCACAAATCCCATCTGATTACAAGCGCGCTAACAGTTACAGCTAATTGTTGTGACTGAGCGCCATAGGACGCCTGCCACAGGAAGGGTGGATGTGGAGCAGAAGTGACAGCCTGTGTCGGGCCTACCTCAGGCTGCACGTCCACCAGACACATCTTGTTCTTGGCCTGGACTGATCGGATGGCCTCTATACTGGTGCCGTATTGATTGTCCTTGTACTCTCCGTGCTCTATGAACCTGGAGACACAGGAGACACCCAGCAGTGATTAACACGACACACTGTGCTACACCCAGACCAGCTATAGATCATCTGTACGGCGCGTCGGATGATCGCGTCGGATGATCGCGTCGGATGATCGCGTCGGACGGATGAAGAACACATCGACCCAAACGACGAAAACTCACTTGTTGTTCTGAGCGTCGGTGTCGAACAACTGCTTGGTGACAAAGTGGTACTCCACCCCCTCCTTCTCGTGCAGCTTCTTGGGACGAGTGGTATCTGAGGAGGGAGAGGCAGAGAGGAGGTGAGACGTGGGGGGGGGGGCTGCGGGGGGGGGAGGGGGGCTGGAGCGGAGCTGTGGGGAGGAGGAGAGGGACTCACGTGGTACTGCCACGGCGTAGCGATGTGGGTTCTCAGCTATCACCTTCTGTTTCAGCTCGTTGATGCGAGCCCCGAGAGAACCTGTCACGTGTGTGTGTGTGTGTGTGTGTGTGTGTGGTAGCGAGAGAAAGGGAGAGCTGTTAATATTTGACAATATTTTCAGAAAGAACAAAATAAATAAATGGTGTGAAAGTGACAGGGAATTGTAGGGAAAACATCAAACAGTTCCCTCACTGAATCTAAAAGTCTTACCGATCAGCACCACAAGACGAGGTCTCTCATTGGGCCGTTGCTGGTACCGGGTCACTTCCTCATAGGTCAGGAACTCCGAGTCTCCGGGATCAGAGGCATTGGCTTCACCGGAGGAACCTGGACGGTCCTTACGGCTCAACCGGAAACTTCTCCTGAGACCAGCTACAGAGGGAGTGGTGGAGAGAAAGGGAGGCCAAGGGTGGGCAGAGAGGGAGGGCGAGGGTGGGGTGGGTGGGGAGGAAAGGGAGGGCCAGGAGGTGGAGAAGGGGAGAAAGAGAGAGAGAGAGACAGAGAGTATGGGGGTGATGATGGGGGGTTGGAGGTGGAGACAGGAAGAGAGAGACAGAGAGTATAGGGGTGATGATGGGGAGTGGGAGGTGGAGACAGCAAGAGAGAGAGAGAGAGAGACAGAGAGTATGGGGGTGATGATGGGGGGTGGGAGGTGGAGACAGGCAGAGAGAGAGAGTATGGGGGTGATGATGACGGGTGGGAGGTGGAGACAGGAAGAGAGAGAGAGAGAGAGACAGAGAGTATGGGGGTGATGATGGGGGGTGGGAGGTGGAGACAGGAAGAGAGAGACAGAGTTCACAGAGAGAATGTATCATACTATAGAATTTATCATACATATAAGTGTCCTGACAACATTGCATCCAACATACAGCACTATTTTGTTCCTATTTATTCATGCCATGTTTACAGAAAGGTTTTCCTGCCAGCAACAATCAGTGTGTAAAACAAACATTTAAAGACATCTTATCAGTGGCAAATAATCATGCACATCAAACAAAACATCTAAAGCCCTTTTCTGTTTAATACTGTTCAATGTTCTTTTTGCAGTAACTTTAATAATCATGCATTAAGCCCCAGTGAATTGCGTGAGCCCTGGAATCCAACAGACAACGTGACCTATCAATATTGAACAGCAAACAATGCACAGCTTAGCACACACTTGATCGTAACTCATCTCTGGCACAGATGCGCTTGCCAGGCAACTGTGAGAAATGTGCCGAGGTTGCTCAATGTGCTCCTGGAGAGCATGTGACTAACAAAGCCTGAGCACATGGATCTTGCATCCGAACAGGACCTTCAGCCAACACCATTTAACCAGATGAGAAAACATGGCATGTCCTAAGACCAAGCAGGGAAGCAGACACCAAGCACACTCTGGTCTGCCTCTCTCATCATGAACTAGGATACCAGCCCTGCTCAGCAGTCTGGAAACAGGCGTGTTAGTGCAGTCATTCCTAGTGGAGAGACAGCGCGCTGAGCTGTATCGTCAAGGCATGCAGCTGACACATGAGTGATCCAGGAGGGGTGGGGCAGCCTGGCCCTGGAGAGCACAGTGTGTGTGTGTGTTTGTGTCAGGCCCAGGCTTGCCCGTGCCCCTGCTGTGATATCGGAAGGGAACAAGCCGGGGGAACAGTACCTGAATAAAATTCCCAGGAAAACACCTGGCCACAGGAGGGCGCCCCTGCTTTACACTTAGGAGAGACTATAACTGGCGTTAGAGCATCACACAACCCAGCGCCCCTCACGCCTCCACACAGGGCGAACGAGCAGGAAACGTGCCTGGTTGAGTGTGCAATGCGTCCAACGCAGCAGGGGTCTCGTGGGGGGTGGGGGGGTTGGGGGGGGGGTGCAGCCAGAGCAGCAGGGCGGGGAGTTGGAGGGAGGGGGGGCTGGGGGGAGGCAGGGAGGGAGGGGGGGGGGCAGATAGGCAGGTTAGGGAGAATCCAAACACTGCTTACTTGAGGTGGTTCAAATGCGTCAAATATCTTTTTATTTTAAAGTTCACATTTCATACATTCGCAATGACTTACCAATGCGGCTTAGAAACATGCATACAAATATTTTTTATTTATATGAAAAAAGAAATTGGGTTTGGCCTTCAGAGGGCGCTCTTACACTGTCAGCTGTGTTTGGGTCCCCCTTGTTCTGCTTATCAGTCCAAAAGCCCCTGAGAAGTGGGGGAGGGTCACTGGAGGGCAGGGGAACAGAGAGGGATGGGGAGGAGGCAGCAGGGGTCAGTGGGAGGGCAGGTTGGGGGAGGTGGAGTCTTCCTGGCCGCTGTTATCAAGTATGTAAATATGACTTCCTAGTGGAACCTCATTCGGTTTTAGCACCTATGAATCTGATAAGCAATGCAACAGTTCTCTTAGTCGCTATGGTTTCTTTGGGATGATTGTCATGAGATGTGTAACGCCTCAAGCGTCTTCTTTACGTGGTTTAATCTGGCACAGCAAGGTCTTCTTTAATCTGGTATGTCAGGGTGTATTTACACTACATAATCTGCCATAGTCTTCTCCTCCTCGCAGTTTTATGCTACGCTATCATTCCCAGTTGTTGTTAATTATGTAACAAGTCTCTCATGAACCAGATCTGTTACCAACACCTCCAGAAAGTGAGAGACCTCCCTCTCCCTAACTCCTGTTAGTGCGTCAAATGACAGGGATGTTAAATACAGTGACAGAACCGACTGGTGGGCTGTGGCCTTGAGGGTTTAGGTTGGTTGAGGGGCAGTTCTATGGGCGTATGTGAAGCCCTCTGTGACATGCTTGCGTGTAAAGAGGGCTACACAAATACATTTGGATTGGATTTTTGATTTGGTGTTTCCCAGTGACACTGTGGCTGCCCCGGACACAGATCCATCTCCCCCTCTCGACCAGTCTCCCCCCTCCATCTTCAGGGCAGCCACAGACTACACAAGCTGAAGCGGCCAGCCAGTCAGCCAACCAGCCAGTCAGCCAACCAGCCGGACAGCCGGACAGCCAGACAGCCGGACAGCCAGACAGCCAGACAGCAAGGCCTTAACGGACGGACAGACAGGCAGCAGAGAGGGAGGGGAGGCGGAGAAAGACGTGCACACTCTCACCTATGTACTGTCCATTGAAATAGCCCTCACAGTCACAGTCCTCTGTAGGGGGGCAAGCAGGGAGAACAGGGGGTGAGCACAGGGTTAGAGACCTGGGGGAAGGGATGAGGGCACAGAGAGAGGTGGGCTGCTGAGGCTCCGGAGCAGAGCAGGGGTAACAGGGGCGGACAGGCAGGGCGGACAGGCTGATGGACAGGCTGATGGCCAGGCAGCGGGGCAGAGGGCGGAGGGGTGGGCGGAAGGGTTGGCAGCAAGGGGAGGTGTTAGCAGGCCCTCGGAGCCCACAGTGACAGCCCACAGTGACAGCCCTGACGGACCGATCTGACTCCACAGAGAGAGCCAGACATGGAGCCCTCCCAGGCTCCCACGGGGCAGGAGGAGAGCAGATGGGGGGGAAAGGAGAGGAGAGAAGGCAGATAAAGGAAGAGAGAGGGGGGGGGGGGGGGGAGAGGAGAGGAACAGAGAGGAGCTCCCCTGGAAGCAGCTGATTGTGAGAGTTATTTGGCCACACGGACACATTCTCCAAACCCAGCCTTGCTTTGATACAGCTTCACGAAACACCCGAGCAGAACAAATAGTACTGATCCAACACGACACACAAACATTTCAATGTTTCAGATAACGGACATCTTCGGAGACGTGTGAGGAAAGTTGAAACAAAGAGCAGAGAAACGACAGCAGGCAGAGGAAGATGGAATATAGGACAGGTGAGAGAGTTCAAGAGATAAGAGGTTGGGCCACTGTTATCTTTAACAGCTTGTAGGGCACTGCTCTGCTCTGCCTGCCTAGCCTGACAGTGTACGCACGCGCACACACACTCATATTCACATTCATACACACACACACAACCTGCTACCCGGGGAATCTCTATTCTGGTCTCGTAGGCCGACAGCAGGAGGAGAGGATTTTTAACTGAGAGTAGCATCAGTCCCTGGAGGGCTGCTCCTCCCATGCAACACACACACACACACACACACACACCCTGCAGGCAGGCAGACAGTTACCCTCCTCTTCTCACATTTCCAGAGATGCAAAGAGAAAGAGAGGTATGTATACAGTACATGTAAATACAGACAGACAGACATAGTCAAATGTACCCACCTTTGTCACATCCCTGGTCATCTGACATAGGCAGTGAGGGAGAGGATAGAGAAGAGACACCTTGGCAAAAGAGTTACAAAATGTTCTGAATATGGGAGACGACATGGGTACACTTTCAGAGGCATAACTGGAGATTCACTCGACACAAATCTCACGACAACAAGCACAACAGATCACAAACGGTCTCTGCCTCTCGTGTGTGACGTCGACGAGGGGTCGAGGGGGTGACCCACATTAAAACAGCGGCTCGAGCAGCCGGGGGATTTAATCAAAGGGAGAGTCAAGGAGAGCGAGCGACCGGAGAGAGAGAGTAAGAGAGAGAGAGAGAGAGAGAGAGAGAGAGAGAGAGAGAGAGAGAGAGAGAGAGAGAGAGAGAGAGAGAGAGAGAGAAAGAGAGAGAGAGAGAAAGAGAGAGAGAGAGAGAGAGAGAGAGTCCCCATGGACATGGCCCTCCATGGCAGAGTGGAGGCAAGGCAGGCTGACATATTGCTAAGCCCTTGTTGTCTCCCTGTGGCTCAGTCCTAATCGGATCTCCTGCAGATTACCGACCACGAAGCGCCACCGCTTGCATTAGCCTCTCACCTGCATGGCCACTTCTCCAACCGTGGCCTGGGTAACGCCAGCTAACCCCGTCCCTGCCTGCCGACAGCCAGGGAGCTGGGGGTCACTTACACTGTAGCCCTGGCCTGTTCCTAGCTCTTGTGGTAGACTGTGCTCACTGGCCTGATGGACTGAATGTGATCCTGTACCCTCACTCCCTTCCCCCTCAGTCCCTATCTCTCTCTCCCGCTCTCTCTAACTCTCTTCTTTTTAAATGTATTTGTACTGTTTTTGGTGCACAGACTTTGGATGCCGCAGAGAAAACCAAAGACCGGCGGAAAAAGTAACTAAGAGTCGATATAAACAGCCGTATCCATCTCGTGCTGACGTGATGATATCACATTGACAAATGAAAGGAATAACACTGGCCCTCGCTGACAGAGAAGCATGGGATCCAAACGTGAGTCCACACAGCCTCCGTGTCAGCGGGCAGGACGAGGCACGACACTGAGAAGCAGAGAGGACGACAGAAGGACACTTACAGACGGGCGTTTTAGGGGATTTGGGGTTCGGAAGCGTGCCCATTTTGATCCTGTAGGCCAGTCGTCTAGAAGAACGAACACAAGACGAGAGAGGGAGAGTAGAGGAACGTGGTGACAGCGTTGGATAGATGAAGCGAGAAAAGTAGCAAAAGATGGGGCAGAGAGAGGCAGACAGAACAGATTAGGACATGAGATAGTGCAGAGCACACCCTGACCCTGGCTGATGTCAGGGGTTGGGGAAGATTAAACCCACAGCCATATTCCCTCTCTGTGTGGCACACTGGCTCCATGATTAATCCAGGCCCCCCCTCACCCAATATCTAACTGACCCTCACCTCCAACCAAGTTCAAAGACGAGGCTAGTGGGAGGGGCTGGACCTGTATCAAGTTGGCACAGGGCAGTGGCAGGGATTGCCCTTCACAGAAAACTCCACAGTGTGATGACACGGACACTGAATGGTTCTCATTCATACCTATGTTTAGATCCGTGCATGCTTCAAGAGGATGCTTGATCTAAAAACATCTTCAGAAGGAAAAAAAATCTGAACATTTTGTGCGGAGCACATAAATATGGATGAGATGGTAGACAGTGTGCTTCACAGAAATATCTGCTTCTGTTTTCACGAGCCAGCAAGCCCACACAGTTAGCTGTTACAGAGCAGGAACCATATCTATTATCTTATCACAAGGGTTAGAATTCTTATTTTTTCTCTGGATCTATCGATATGCACTCTATAGTACATATAGAGCAGCCATTCTCAACCTTTTCCACTTCGCGGCCCACTTGCAAAGCTCAAATATTTTTGCGGCCCCCCAACACATCCGTTCACGTAATTCGTGTCTATGTTTAACAACACCACGGGAGAGCCGAACAGTTCGCTTTCACGGCATAATTAAACGTAAAAATAGTTAGCTTGCTAGCCTAGCTAACTTTAGCCTACTGCTCAAATCCGTTCTGCATTACCCTAATGGACCACTAGTGGGCCGCGGCCCACAGGTTGGGAATCGCTGCTTATAGAGAGCTCATTACTGAATGCTCAGAACAAAGACTCCTCCCATGTTCATAGGTTAAACCTCTCTGACAAGAACGTACCATTTCTATTTCTCCCCTAACTGGAGAGCACCATCATGGTTAGTTTGTGATCTGGCAATGTGTGGCCCTGTCTCACCTCTCCTGGAAGTGTTTGGAGGGGATGAGGCCCGCGCGGAGGTTACTGTCGCCCACCCTCTTGGCCTGCCACCACGTGGGGTCATCCTGGGTGACCACCTGCAGGATGTCCCCTCGCTTGAAGGGAAGCCCCGCCTCCTGGCAGGGCGTGGCCTTGTCCTCCAAGGGAATGTAGTCAAACAGGGCCCTCATGTACACCTGAGAGGCCAAACACACACACACGGACACACACACCACCAGGAAATCACCACGGGTTGGTACAGGAGATACACAGGAGGGGTGACCAGCACCACAGACCGTCCAGTGTCTGAGCCCCAAGACCAGGAGCAGGGAGCTCTGTGTTCGGACTCTCCTCCCCGTCAGAGCAGCTGTGCTCGCCGGGTCGTGACGCTCACCTTGCTCTCTCTCAGACGGTCCTCCTCTTTAATGGCGGGGATGATCTTCAGCGTGATGGAGCCCTGGGACTGGGACTGCAGCACGGGCACACAGGGAGAGACAGAGACTGGTGATGACCACGGAGCCACAGTCAACAGCAAGCACCAAACTCCCAACGCTGCATGACCAGGGTCATGCTGTACGGCAGGGTCGACGTGTCACGTGACCCAGCGGTCTCACCAGCAGCTGGCTGATCTCGTCCGGCCTCTTGTGGATGATGGAGATGCCGTTCACCTCCCGGAGCTCGTCTCCCACGTGGACCAGACCTGCACCCACCCACAGACACACAGCTCAGATCAATACTCATGTTCGGCTCTGCCGGGTGGTGCGGAGCAGCAGAGGGCTGTGTCAGCGATGTGTAGTCAGGAGCCACGCTGGGAGGGGGGGGGGGGGGGGGGGGGGGAGGGATCATAACAATGAAATCTGAATAAACGGAGCGAGGGAATCGAAGCCTCTCAGCACTATGATCTGGAGAGGGAGACAGGGAGAGAGAGACACCGTGAGACCAGCGTGTACTCAAACAGCATCGACCTGGCACTCACACACATACTCACACACACACAAGCACGCACACACAAGCACACACACACAAGCACGCACACACACAAGCACGCACACATAAGCACGCAAACACACACACACACAAGCACACACACACACAAGCACGCACACACACACACAAGCACGCACACACAAGCACACACACAGGCACACAAAAACACTCATAGGCCAAGCCTCTGTAAAAAAAAAGAATACTTTCAGGGACACGCTCATTCTTTTTTTTTCTATAGCTCAGATATCCATTGGACACATGCTAGCAAGACAACAACAAATCATTGGAAGTCATTAATCATTAATATCCATAAGCAGTTATAGGTTCGGATCTACATTCCCCCTCCTCCTCATGTATCAGACCCACACACAGCTGCCTCCCTCTGTGCAGCCGCTATCACCATGGCAACGTCCGTGGTCAGCTCCTTCCTGAGTCTGTGTGAAGTGTGATTGGCTCCCGGGAGACGTCAGCTCTCAAACAGAAGCTAGCTCACTGCACAGATCAGTCTGTCTGTCTGCCATGCCGGGCGTTCATCTTCCCCTGAGTATCCACTTCTTCTCTGGCTTCTTTATCCTCTCAGGTATCGTGTATGTCATAGATGTGTCAGACAGACAGGAAGACAGACAGAGACGCAGACAGACAGACAGACAGACGGTACACTCACCACTCCTGTCTGCGGCCCCTCCCCTCATGATGCGAGCCACGATCACAGATCCTGTGGTCTCATCCCTCCTGATTGTGGCCCCCTGGACAGGAGAGAAATATAAAGAGGGACAGAGAGAGAGAGAGAGAGAGAGAAAGAGAGAGAAATACATTTTACATTTTTACATTTAGTCATTTAACAGACGCTCTTATCCAGAGCGACTTACAGTAAGTACAGGGACATTCCCCCCAAGGCAAGTAGGGTGAAGTGCCTTGCCCAAGGACACAACGTCATTTTGGCACTGAACCGGCAACCTTCTGATTAATAGCCCGATTCCCTAACCGCTCAGCCATCTGACCCCCAAATACGTCACACATCCTTCCATGTTTGTATTTCCCTCCTTGTCCCGTGATTCTAGAGCTTCCCTCCCGGCTCACCAGAGGCTCCTTGTTCTTCACCAGGCGGACGATCTTCACCGACTCCTCCTCCAGCTCGTCCTCAAAGTCATCAGGCAGCGGAGGCAGCACAGGGTCGAAGTTCTTCTGGGCCACCGTGTCATGGACTGACAGAACCGCCTGGAAAGACACAGCACTCAGAGGGTGAGAATACACCCTGACCCCCTGACCCCCTGACCCCAGGCTGTCGTCACTGGAGGGAAAATACTCAACTCTCAAAGGGTGAGCCTATTCAGCTCCGCATGACAACCTTGGTCTAGAAAGTGTTGTTGTTTACCTTCAGATGAGGTGAAGTCAACAGCTGCATGAGCTCCTTCTCCTCGACGCTCATTGGCCCACTCTGCAGTTCCTCGGCCACCTGGCAATCACACAGCCTGAGATTAGACCTCTACCAGATGGAAACTTGAGTTTGTGCATACACTAAATGTTACACTGGCACAGTCACACTCCTACACACACGTTCACACAGGGAAGAAATAAGTAGCCAAAAGTGTTGGTCAGCATTTTACCCCCCTGCTAACTGGCGTAAGGTGAAGCAGGAAGTGGAATCTCATTCGGTGAGTGTTTGGATGAGTTTGCACTTTCTGACTATAGCAAATTACACCCCAGCTCTGCGTACCTGCAACGGTTCTCTCTTGTGACCTGCTGGGACTGACCCTTCAGGAGCTTACAAAAGTGTGTGTGTGTGTGTGTGTGTGAAGTTAGCCAAACTTACATCCTCTGCCAGAGAAGCGGCGCTGTGTAGGACAGGAGTGGGGCTCTGTCTCTCATACTGTCTCAGCTTCTCGTGGATCTGCGACATAAAGACGGGAGTTCACAGCAGTTCTTCAGAACCTGTCATACGTACGTCCGCTGCCACAACGTCTCCCTCAGCGGTCACCTTCATGAGGTAGCCCAGGCTCTTCTCGCTGAAGACGTCCTGGAGGAACGCCATGTCCTCCTTGTGGTTGGCATCGGGACGCAGTTGGGAGGTCAACAGGGCCAGTGTCTCATGGAGCCCTGTGGACGGAGACGAGGACAGAGGGATGGGTGGAGGAGGGGAGGAGCAGAAGAAAACAGGGGAGGAGGGGGTAGAGGGAGAAGGAGGAGGATAAGGGGAGTGGGAGAGTAGGAGAGGAAGTGAGGAGACACAGGGAAAAAGAACATGGAGAGTGACGGAAAGAGAGGCGAGTGCGTGAGGAGAGGAAAGGAGGAAGCGGGGCTGTAATCACTTATTTATACCATCTAAACATGTCTGACAACCTAAACTGCTGCATGCGTCTGTTAGTATGTCGTCTGACAACGTTGACTGTACTGTATGTGTTTGTGCGAATTATGAGAGTAAATTCCGGTACCCCCGCCTGCTGAGAGCACAGGCATGGCTTCTTTCATGGGTCAGCGAGGAAGAGAATCCTGGGGGAGAGAGGGAAACAAAACAGAGACATTTACATTTAGTCATTTAGCAGACGCTCTTATCCAGAGTGACTTACAGTAAGTACAGGGACATTCCCCCCGAGACAAGTAGGGTGAAGTTCCTTGCCCAAGGACACAACATCATTTGACACGGCCGGGAATCGAACTGGCAACCTTCTGATTACTAGCCCGCTTCCCTAACCGCTCAGCCACCTGACTCCCAGAGAGACAGAGACAGACACGTTTACATTCTGGACTTCTCCACGGACCCTCTCACGCTCTGCTTACTGTACGGCCGTTAGGGGACCACACTACAGAAGTAGCTTCAGTATTGGGCTTGTGTGTGCGTGTGTGTGTGTGTGTGTGTGGGCGAGATGTAGACGTAACGATAGCACAACACACATTCAATGAGACTCCTATTCATCACAGTGACGCGCCCTCGGCCCACTCCTGGTGTGCTGCAAGGCATGGCCAGGCTCTGTGTTTGCTGAATTGTTGCTTTCTGCTCTGCCTCTTCACTAACAACAACAATACAAGGCCATCCATTAAAGTCCGTCTCTCTTTCTGCTGCTGCAACACCATGACAAGCCCCCTTAAGAGACATTCTCTCAATGGCTGACCACAACAGGATGTATGTAAGGTAAACGGCAAAGCCGATTAGGGAAAATCCACTGTCAGGGGAATAAAAATGGCTCGATCATCTCCTTGCTCTTAGGTAAATGCTGCAAATTTGATACACCCATAATCTCCGTCTGCACAATCTGAGTTCCCTTCAGACCATCATCATATTTATCCCATGGCCACCCTACCTGGTGTTCCCTCTCTCCCTGTCTCTCTCTCTTTCTCTCTGTCTGAGGTAACTCCAAGTCTCCAGTAGACCTGAGTAATGGACAGTGTAACCTCACACCAGCACTACAGATCAATACCGCCGGCAGTACTCCTTAGTCTCTCCTTCCTGCCTGCTGGGGAGTACCTCTGGTCCTTCCTCTGGGCTGGGGATTCACTGGGCACCCTGGCCCACGTGCAAAACACATTTACATTTAGTCATTTTAGCAGAAGAATTACTACATTTTTATCCAGAACGACTTACAGTAAGTACAGGGACATCCTCCCCCCCCCCCCGAGGCAAGTAGGGCGAAGTGCCTTGCCCAAGGACACAACGTCATCTTGCACGCCAGGAATCAAACCGGCAACCTTCTGATTAATAGTCAGTTTCCCTAACCGCTCAGCCATCTGACCCCAGTATTATACTGACCACGGGGCCCAGGTAGTGTGTGGCATAGGGCCCCTTGTGTTACCTCTCCAGGGATGCTTCTAGGCTGTTGAGTGCTCACTGACATCCAGTTCCAGCCAGAGTGCGGCATGTTTTCAAAAAACGGTTTACTGTTGCACTTCCTAAGCATACTAATACGGCAGTGAGCATCTGGTTATTTCACAGGGACAATCATATGTAGGCACATACACACACACATATATAAACGCACACACTCACAGATGCCAAGTCGAAAGCCATTTAGAAGGAAATTCCAACTGTGAGACCACAAAGAACCGGACTCACCCAAGTAAGACACAGAAATGTTTGCGTCAGCCACCAGCCTGAATCACAACCACTTGATTAAAAAGAATGAGGAGGGTGGCCAACCATATCAAATGGTGCTGGAGGGACAAATTACCTTTTTTCCTCATTCGAACATGAGAAAGAGAGAGATTGAGATGGAAAGAGAGAAATATAGAGAGAGAGAGATATTGAGATAGATAGAGAGATATTGAGAGAGAGAGAGATATATGTTGAAATAGAGAGAGATATTGAGAGATAGAGAGATATTGAGAGAGAGAGATATTGAGAGATAGAGAGATATTGAGAGAGAGAGAGAGAGAGAGAGAGAGAGAGAGAGAGAGAGAGAGAGAGAGAGAGAGAGAGAGAGAGAGAGAGAGAGAGAGAGAGATGAAACAAGGATCCTTGGAAATGGAAGAGCTGAATGGAGGGAACTTGTGTGACTCTCCAGTTAGAGTAGGAGTGAAGCAGAAGCCTGTACCCTCAGGGTGACAGCAGGAGGCCTGGAAACGGCTCACCACCATATCCAACACAAATAAAGAAAAATATAAACAAAGCTTTCTTGGAAATAATCCAATATGATCAGAGATGAGGAGGGATGAAGTACAAATACGTCATTACTGTACTTAAGTAGATTTGTTCCGGTATCTGGTATTTCACTATTTTTTTACTACAGATTTGTACTAAAACAGGTAGTAGTAATGACTACTTTTTACGCAAGTATATGGCAGAGCCCATACTTCTTAACTTTAACTTGAGTGAAAAAGTGTAGTCAGTACTTCAACTTTAACCAGTCTTTTGAAACACAAGTATTACTTGAGTAAAGTAAGCGTGTACTTTTGCCATCTCTGAGTATGACATCACCTGAATGCGGCTCAGACCAAACTGAGAGGACTTGTGTGTGTGTGTCTGATACTCACTCGGTCTCTATCCCTTTAAATGCCCCCCTCCTCCACCTTGTGCATCCGATGAAAAGCTGATGGGAAGCAGAAATGGGAACTGAAATGTTAATGTGTTATGTGTGATGTGCCAAGACAGAGGTTATTAAAGACCTGGTGCCCATGCCTGAACAGTTTCAGCTTGTATGGTGACAGAGCACAGATGTTGGGCTGTGAACTGAGAGGACTTGGGCTGGCAGTGTACTATATATCTGATGCCACCTAGCCTCCTATGTAGCCAAGATACTGGAATGAAATAAACATTAAGTCAAAATGTACCATCCCGACCACTCCTCCAAACACACACACACAGACACACAGACACACACACACACACAAACAAAGCAGCCAGTGGAGAACAGGCCATGGCCAGGAAAAAATAATGATAAAGTCATGGTAATTTGAGGTTTGTGTGTGTGTCTATTGCCTCAGGCTACAAGATACACAGATCATGGGCTACAACTGTCTTCCCTGAGGCAAATACAGTACCATTATCCTGTTCATCGTCATCTTAAACATCACCCAAATTAAATAATGGGGAGGAAAGAGGCAGTGAGGGTCTGGCTGAACGGTCTATGAGCATCATGCTGTAGCAACCACAAGGCCATGCTCACCAGTGCCTTGCACCTGCACATCCATTATACTCTCTCCTCAAGGCTGCTGGGACACTGACATCATCGGCAGAACGAGTACCCAAGCGCCACGATGAGGTCATCAGAGGGTGGTTGGTTGGGTGGGTGTGGGAGTGGGGTGGGGGTGGGGGTGTCAGGGGAGAATTAAGCTGCCAGACCGGTCGTGTAGACTGCACCAACACAACTCAGAAGCACGGATGACATGTCTGTGAATAGCGTCGCTCCGAGTGCCTTATACTGAGCATCCCAGGCTCATCTGTTCATGTACACAGAACTTCGCTGGCCCAAGAATAGACCTTGGCGCCATGTTTTCCCTTTCAGTCTGATGAAATGTAGTTTAGGAGCTTAGAAGTAATCACGATGCACAGAGAACTGAGGACTAACGCAAATCACCCGGAACACTGATGAGATCTCAGCGTGAACAGCCAGTGAACCACTAGAGTTGCATGTATTAGGAATAAATGGATTACTGTCAATGTTGTGGTTCATCCATCAATGAAAGATTACGACTGCCCCCACATGCAAACTTTGTAGCATTGTCATTCATTTTATACATCCAGTCACACACCCACCCACACTCACACACAACACATACTCATACTTCCAGTCTCCATCCACCTCCCACACAAAGTCACAGAACCATTCATTAACCTGCTCCTTGTCAGGAGCCTTGCAGAGGATCGGACTTTATGAAGGACAGTGATGGTCAGTAATATACAACCTCCAGTGACCAGCTATGGAGTTCCACATTACCCCGCTTTCAGCTACAGATTTGATTCGGCTGATCGTTGTGGCTAGGAGAGAGGCAAATGTGATGGAGCTAATCACCTGGGTGGGCCTCTGCACTGACTGCACATAGACGCCTTCTTTTGTGATGATGGATGGTTGAGTCCAAAATAATTATTAGCCTGTCACTCATCTAGATGTCACAGTGGTACAAAGGCAGCCAAGGTCATTCGGTCTCTCTCTCTCTCCCTCTCTCTTTGATTATAATACTATTGCGGTAACAATAATAGCCATTAATCACAATCAATTAAATGTGTTATTTTGTAACCTTTTCCAAATTTAATTCCAAATGTCATGATCTGAAAACACACTGTAGTCATTCGTCACTATAGTACTGCCAGTAACATTTAGGCTTTGTCAAACTGACCAGAAACGAGGAGTTCTGTTCACCAGCTGATGTAGTTCAGTCAGATCTGTTGCGGTTCCACTTTTATCACCATTATGCCCAGAGAATCTCTGTTATTTTGCCATTTGTGGCGTTATCCCCAAAAACGACAGTGAATTATTAGACCAAAATGCTGGAGAGCCTGACTTGATGTCAACACCAGCATATCGGGCATTTTATTACAGCCACACCATCCACAACTGTCAACTTGATTCACACACTGAAATCACAACCTTGTACCCACAGTAACAGTGATTGATGAAATGCTTGTCCTTGATCTGTAATTTGCTAAACATGTAGTTTTGTCCGGCAACATGACTGTACACCCATAAACAACACACAGACTAAGCTGATTTGCTGGTATTATACTACCCTGACCAACAGTAGCCTACCATGCATACTTGAACAACTTTCAATGTCTCATTCACTCACACACACACACAACTACACAGAGCTGTTCACAGTCTAAATTACATTTCCACTTCACACACAGCAGAATTCTGCAGCTCCCCACATCAATGTGTTTTACCTGAGACGACACTGGAGAGGTAAGGTGTGGCCAGGGCACTAACCATATCCTACATTACCTTTACAGTAAAACAACATATGTGTTGACAGCTCCAGGATAGAGTCACCAGTCCCATCCCCTGCCTCCCAGACACACACACAAACCGACGCACATCTCAGACAGGGTACAGCCAGGCCACACATACAGCCGGGCTAGCTTACTGGATGTTCCCTCTGCCTGCTCCGTTCGATTCTTACTTCCCCTGTCTACCTCCCTCCCAGCCTCCATCTCTCCGCATCATGCTGCAGTGCCATGGGGCCCTTCCTTTCCCGCTTGTCGTTAAAAGGCAGGCAGGGAAACACCCCTCCTCATCACAGAGCATCTCTCACACTGACGCCTCAGTCAGGGATGAAAATAGACAGCACCGGAGGCGTGCGTGACATGTATGCAGCAGAATGTCCTTACCTTTCTCTCTCTCAGCCTAGCTCCCTCTCTCTCTCTCTCTGTCAGTGTTTGTTTTGTTTTTTCCTCCAACAGTAGCTAAACCGTTTCTTTCGCTCCGATTCCTAGTTCAGCTCCCGTTCTCGCAAACCTGCTGCTATAGTGTCCCCGCCTCCTTCTCTCTTTCTGTCTCTCTAGCTCCCTGCTGCCTCTCGATATCCCCTCCCCTCTTAGCCCCTCCCCTCCCCTGCTTCCCCTTGCTCTTCCTCCTCTCTCTCTCTCTCTCTCTCTCTTGCTCTCTCTCTCGGTCTCCCTGCTTGCTCTCATTCTGTTCAAGGCTTTCAAGAGCATCAGAGGATGGGACAGTATTAGAGCAGGAAAGTGGAATCTTCTTCTGTGCAGGGCATCCTCTGTGTGTGTTGCCCCCCCGGTCCTTTCTCTTTCCTCAACCTCCTTTTCTCAGAGACAGGAGCTTGTCCCCTCCCCCCATCCCTTGACTATGGCGGTGCTGAGGCTGAGGCTGAGGCAGAGGCAGCGGGCTAGCCCGTTAGCGTCTGTTACTCCTTTGTCTCCCTGCGTGCAGCTCCCACAGAGGAAACCGAGTCTGAATGATGGGCTCTCCCTGCATTCTCATGCTAATTAAGCTGGAGGATTCCCCCTGGGCCCTCGGGGAATTAGTTTACTGCCCAGACACATAAGAAAGACACAACATGTGTATACTAAATCAACATGGGGATGTATTACAGATTAAACACAGCGCTACATATAGGGACAAGGAACAGCAAGGGATATTTGATCTTCTGTACAAATGCTGTAGATATCAGTCTAGCATTTCAACATGGGAGAAGAGAATATATGTGCACAGATGTCCTGAAATGACAGACCTTCAAGAGCTTTTCCTCACCGAGTGACGGTTTCAACACAACATCCGCTGGGGCACAACAAAGGGGGCCGTCCTTCATGCCAAACAGGCTCATTAATTTTCTCAGAGGTCGTTGTGGGTCTCTAGTCTAATAGCTTCACAGACATCTGTTAACCCTTGTCACTGGAAAGAATGACAACAAGCGCGGGGGGGGGGGGGTTAGGGTTGGGGGGGGGGGGGTCCCTGAATTTACAAATAGGTCACAGGCCGGGTCTGCATATGTACACAGGCAGGAGATTTCTCTACATTACCAACATATTATGAGGGGAGACCACATGATTCCAACTGGTCTAGTTCATCTGGACATCTTCTGTACCCGATAATGAAGCAGGAGACAGAGTGGTGACACATCCCCCCCAAAACCTCCCCCTCAAAACCTCCCCCTCAAAACCTCCCCCCTCCTAGCAGTTGGTCTGATCCAAGCCCCCCCCACCCCCTCCCGCCAGAACCAACACACACTCTGTCCCTCTGACTTACGGGCTCAGACAAGATAAACAAAATAAGGATGAATAAATAAACGAGGGCAGACAGGCCAGGTTGCAGTCCCTCGGCTAGGGATCACCAGCGCCACAGACAGGAGGAGGAACTGCTGGGTCACTCCCCTTGAAGGCCACGGTCTAATGCAGCTTGCTTCGTCGGTCATGTGATCTGGAGTCATGTGGACCTTGAGCTGTGCATGTTATTTACACTGGAGAGAGTTAATGGAGAGAGCTCTGTACTTAATCACCCCAGTCAGGCTTGGCTTTCTGTGCCGAAACACTCTCCTATTCGCTGCCCTCATGTTTACCGCTCTCAAATTCATCGGCTTGCTGTCATTTTCCTGGACGGGATGCGAGGCTTAATGCCGTTTTAGTCTGATGTCAACCGGGTGCCAGGTCTTTGTCACTGTGTCTCTCACATCACCACAAAGTCATCCTCTTCCCCATCCTCCTCCTCTCTGCATCAGGCCTACATTTACATTTAGTCATTAAGCAGATCGCTCTTATCCATCTATCGATCTACAGTAAGTACAGGGACATTCTCCCCGAGGCAAGTAGGGTGAAGTGCCTTGCCCAAGGACACAACGTCATTTGGCACAGCCGGGGAATCAAACCAGCAACCTTCGGATTACTAGCCCAATTCCCTAACCGCTCAGCCATCTGACTCCATCCTGGCAGGCAGGGCTTCTGAAGCCTTCACTCCTCTCTCCCAGCTCAGCTCATGCAGCAGGAAGCACAGGATACATCGCAGATGAAGGGGACATGCGTTTGAGCCATTAAACATTCCCTCTGTCAGCACGCACTGACAGCATGAAAACTGATCTGAACTGACCAGCAGATGATGAAGGGGAGCCAAAATAAATCTTATGTCATTACAAGTAGGAAACAGATGCTGGGTGGCTGAATACATGACAAAAAAAAGATGGTTAGATGGATGAATGCCTGAATGGATGAATGAATTGTGGGTCATAATTCTGTCAACAAGGTGCAAGGCTGTGGAGGACCTGGGGAGTTTAGGCAGCTGGGATACAGGGTTGCTGGGAAATGTTTAATAGTGTTTAGTGCTGCGGTTCTGCAGAGCTACATTAGTGAAAGTGAATTATAGTCAGCTGTCTGCACCAGACACCGAGGAGGGGAAGAGGGAAGATGGGGGGAAAGAGAAAAGAGGTAAAAAGGGAGGGAGGGGGTGGAGAAATCGGGAAAGGAGGAATCTTAACCTTTGACTGCCATAAAACTGATGAACAGCTGGCTCCCGTTCTTTTTGTATGACCATTTGTAGACGTTTACCGTAGTGTTGTAGCATTGGTGCATTGTTAGTAAACAACCCTCACCACCTGTCATGTTGGGTCGTCCAACAGCTGCCTCCTGTGTCTGAAGACTCCATCGCTAATTCCTTCGTATTTGATGGAAGATAGGCGGGTTGAAATATTACTCACTGAAATGTAAAAAAAATATATACCCTGATTTAATCTGCGCAGCCACGTGAACTGTTAACATGCTCTATTCAATTTATCAACTTTAATTTATTTCCTTGTTTACATTTTCCGCATAAACAGGTGCAATCCACATTTTTCAAAATAAGAGTTTCTGACAAACCGTAATAATTTCCCAACCTAGAACCACATTGTATACTCACAAATCACACTTTTCTATACATCAAGGTTAGCATTAAGAGAAAGCTTGAACAACTGTTCTGGTTACCGATATTATATAATCTATAACTATTAAAAAAATACAAATGTGAACGTAATTTACGTTTTCCATTTTCAGTGGCATTCAGGTGATAATAATGCCTGTTAATAACCACAGCAAACTATTCAACAGTGACACAAACACTCCACTTGACAAAGCAAGAAACCTCAAAATCTCTTTTGAGCATTGCCCTTGTCTGTGAGTCAGGCCAGTGTGCAGCATAGATAGTGGCACCTTATCTCACCATGTAATGTTGAGACAGTCTGGATCACTTATCTGTTCATCATACAGACCCAGAGATTTAAGAGAGAACCAAGTTGCTCCAGACAACAGGCCTGGCTCAGGTTGCTGCCGCTCGATACTTATTCGATTGCGTGCCCATTGCTACAGCTCCTGCAGGTCAAATGACTGGGAGACGTAGCTCACAGACGCTAAGTGGTCCATTAATCAGGCTGCAAAGATTGTATGGGACAGGCTGAGCTGGCCTGAGCAGAGCTGGGCCAGAATCAACGTGCCGGGTCAAGCTTGTGTAGTGAGTGAGGCTTGGCTGGGCTGGGTGTGGGAGGGCATGGCGGGGGCTGGCCGAGTCTGGGCAATCATGACCATATGTACTTCAGCCCTTCCCCTCTATAGTCTGGGTGTGTGTCGTGGTGGCTCACTGCCCCAGATTAAGAACCCACAAAGCCAGCTTTACCAGCAGTTTCAATCCCTGCTTTTAAAATCAAATGAAGGGTAGACTAAGTCCTAAAGCGACAACATCTCTTTGGCTGCCAAATATTCCCAGGCAACCCATCACCACTCTAGAGAGGTAAGACCAGGGCACCATGCTACTCCAGGATGACAAGTTCATTTTCCCCATGTGAAATATCACTGCTCAGTAAAATGCTTGGGAAATTACGACCCTGAGACCACTGTGCGCAGAGGGAAACATCGCGTTCAAACAGCGTGATGATTAATATGCCAATCTAATCAAATCCTGCCGACTACTGCAGAATGCATTATGAAGAGCAGCACTGTAGCGGCTGCAGAGCCAAGTCATCATCCAGACATCCAGTCACTTAACGATGCAGGCCATGAATACGAATGGCAGAATGCTGACCGTGCAGCAGCTGGGTGTTCAAGCCTGAATCTCACCTCTCCAGATGTTGCTTTCAGATGTGCTCCAGCTTCCCGTGTGAACTGCAGCTAATCATGAGGAAAGGACAGAAGGTAATGTAGGAGCTGAAAACACTAGCGCTTGTACAGACACTTATACTGTTCAGGTTTAAGAACTTGACCTTAGGAGAGTCAGGCCCCCACCCACTGCCACCAAAGTACAATCCAGAATCCATTAACACTGAAGGCATCCTGACCCATCATGTGACACATCATGTGACACATCATGTGACACATCATGTGACATGTACTGTTGAGACGGACCCTGCAGGGTGAGCCCATTATAACCCCGTCCATATGGGCCCTCCATCTAACTACACGTTCCTTCTGTCCTTTTGTGCTTTTACATTGACACATTTAGCAGACGCTCTTATCCAGAGCGACTCACAGTAAGTACAGGGACATTCCCCCCGAGGCAAGTAGGGTGAAGTGCCTTGCCCAAGGACACAACGTCAGTTGGCACGACCGGGAATCGAACTGGCAACCTTCGGATTACTAGCCCGATTCCCTCACTGCTCAGCCACCTGACTCCTTTTAATTACCCACTCTAAAATATACCCGGCTGAAAACAGGTTATTTTCCAAATTTGGGATTCAGTCAGCGTTTTTAAAGCATTTCGGTGCATTACAATAAGTCGTTTTTATAAAGCAGCCACATATTCATAACAGTGATAGTCTTTATTCCTTTCATCACACTCATTCACTGCTGGTAGATACTTGTTTACAAAAGTTTACACTTTTAGAAAATAGTGCAGAGTCGCAGAGACACAGATGTATGAACAACATATCACAGGAATAGAGTAGCGAAAATATACACACATAATTGGCACATCCAAACAAGCTTCGTCAGGTGCTTTGCATAATGTTTCCTATTCATTAAGGACCACAGAAACAGGCACATTTGCAAATGCAGCAGCTTCAACACAGGTGCTTCAGCATATCCACAGCGGCTGTACAGAGACGATCACCCCCTGGGCACCCCTCCCCACGTAGGCCAAGGATCCAGCCCTTAAACCATCTAACATCTCTGCACTGAGAACTCGAAGAACCACAGAAAAGAGAATTTGTTCACACTCAAAAATAGTTTCGATTTTCCCCAAGCAAAACATGTGGTAAACGCAGTACACAGTTTAGTGCAATTAGCCAGAGATGAATCACTTTTCAATACTATGACATTGCGAAAATGCAGACACAGAATGATAGCGTTTAATAAATTACTAGATGTACAATAATTTGGAGCAACAGCGACATCTACTGGTTATGATCAAAAACCCTCAAGCAGCTCTTTCAACAGACACATAAATAAAATAATTTGAATATCTCTAAGCCTTATTTCTTCCCTTTAGATTATAGAATGAAGATGTTGCATTTCAAAAGAAAACCAAGAATTCTTAGCATAACTTTCTTTTTGGTGGTGTTTGTTGATTGAGGTGGTACCCTGAGAATGACAACAGGAGTGTCATCTTTCCACGCTCAGAAAAAAAACAAAAGAAAACCGTTGTGTTTGATCTCTATACTTCTATATGACATTTTTCCCTGTTCCCTCTCCTTGTTCTTCCAGCCACTCAGCTGGTTCTCCTCTCGTCTCCTGGTATGAAGTAGGGGTTCTCATGGCCCTGGACCAGGTAGGAGTAGCGTGATGGATTCTCGCCTTTGAATGTATTCATGCTGTCTGTGGTGACATCATAGGACCCCATCTGCAATGGGAAATTGATTTGTGATAATCGTCAAAAGACACACAGAACGCACACAAGCACCAAAGACAATCCAAACCAACATGCAGCAAGAACACTAAAACAATTCCAAAACTTTTTCTGTTTGTTGCAAAAGCTGTTTCGAACTGTCAGTTAGTCAATCACTGACTGTTTGCATCACCCAAATGAAAGCTCACTGCTCTTAAAAGCAATCTTTGAAGTAAAGCCTTTGTCTTAGAAGTACTTGGGGGTACTCTAGTGTACTATCGTGTAGTAGTAGGCCTAGGAAGTCCTCTCCCAGCATCAAGTGAAAGATAGAGTTCATTCGGCAGCAGCGGGTACACAGACGTGTATACTTACCTTCTTTTGTCCTTTAAGCATGACGAAAAACCCCTAAACCAAGACACTGGGAGTCAGGCAACACAGGGAGAAGGCTCATGCTCACTTAAGACTAAAGGAGACTACTTTTTTGAAGAAAGGAGAGGACAAAAAGATTAGTGCAAGGCTCTGGAGTACAACCAATTTTGGTCGCACATGCGACCAAAATTTGTAAGGGTGTAACCCCAAAAAAATCCTAGGTCGCACCGGTGCACCTAGCGTCCTCGCTACCTTTCCACGACCGAAGCGTTCTCCTTTGACGGAACTCACACTCATGGTTGGATCATATTGTGGTCTAAACCAATCAGAGACAGAGACAGGGCGGGTCTTTGCCTCTGATTGGCTGTGATATTCTTGTAGGCCTACACAGCTTGTGCTGTGTGATTGAAATTACGACCTGAGCACCAGAGAATCAGTTACGGCAATCAGCATCAGCAATCTAAACACAAGAAAACAGGCAACGAACAATGAAAGGAAATAAACCCATAGAGAGTTTTTTTCTTTAAGAAAAGTAGACTAGGCCTGTTACCCCCCAACACTCTCCCGGTCAATGCACCGACAACAGCCCAGACATGGAGCTAGGAGCGAACCCATGGATCGAACCCATGGAGCGAACCCATGGAGCGAACCCATGGAGCGAACCCATGGATCGAACCCATGGATCGAACCCATGGAGCGAACCCATGGAGCGAACCCATGGATCGAACCCATGGAGCGAACCCATGGAGCGAACCCATGGAGCGAACCCATGGAGCTAAGCTAGAGAGTGTGGCAAGCTGGTTTAGCCAAGGCCAAAGGGCAAGAAGGCCAAATTACAGGTTTTGGCCATCTGAAGGGCATGCGACAGCAAGGGGGGACCCACTATAAGACTTTGAGCCATGAAATGTTAGGTCTCAGTGCAGGGAAGCACTTTTCAACAGTAGCACTTTCAATTTTTTTATGTTTTATTTTGCTTAAAATGTTTTAGTTTTGCAGCTCAGTGAAGCACTTAAAAGATTTTACATTTTATATACAGCATAATTGTGCTTCAAATAAAAAAAGGATTTACCTACACCTTATTCTTGTTTACAATCATTTACATAATATATATGAATGTATATGGAGCGTGATAAAAAGGTGACCTTGAAATTGTGGCGTTAAAGGTCGATGCAAGGAATAATTTGGGTGCACCTAAATGTTGTGATGGTGCACCTAAATTTAAAAAGTTAAGCGCACCAGTGCAACCAAGGCAAAAAGTTAGTCTGGAGCCATGTTAGTGTGTTAGCAAGCAGTCCAGAGCAAGACAGACAAAGCCACCAGTAACTCACCCCTCCGTTGGTCTGCGGCTTCTTCTCCACCAGGGTGTGGGTGCTACCCCCCTCCGTCATCTCCATGGAGGCGGGGTCCCAGTTGGTGGTGGCGCGGGGGATGGTCAGGCCTTGACCGGGCCAGGGACCGTGGAGGTCCTCCACATTGTAGGGACTGCTGGAACTGCTGAACTCAGGCTTCTCTGTGGAGCATCTCCTCCTAAAACACACACAGTGATTGGAAATACAGTCAAAGAAGATAGAGTGGGGGTGAGAGGAGGAAAATATGGATGATAAACAGGGGAGCAAAGGGTTATTGTATTCTCACCTGCAGTAGTATATGAGGAGGGCCAGTACTATGATGAGCAGTACTCCTCCCAGTACACAGGAAATGACCACCACCGCCAATAGAGACGCTACACACACACACACACACACATACACCTTTACACATGAGCTCTCTGAAATACACACTGTACACTACACGAACCTCACAAAGATGTCGTCAAGACAGCATCACTTACAATCATTGCAGTTGAATCCAGAGTAGCCAAATGAACATCTAAATGACAAAAAAATAAACCAAACGAAAAAATCCTTTACGTAGAACACTCCAGTGGTCCTTGTCATGCATTTAGTTATTGAAAACACAAGGGGGCGCCAGTCGTTATCCATGCATGGTTAAAGTTGTAACAGAGGCAGTACCAGTCTGAGGAAAACAATAGATGGGAATACTCACGGCTGACACATGTCTCTCTCTGCCCTCTGACCACTGGGACAAGCTACGGGATGAAGGACAAGGTTGTTTGTTTTAAATCATGGGAGTCAGGTGGCTGAGCGGTTATAGAATCGGGCTAGTAACCAGAAGGTCGCTGGTTCGATTCCCGGCCATGCCACATGACGTTGTGTCCTTGGGCAAGGCACTTCACCCTACTTGCCTCAGGGGGAATGTCCCTGTACTTACAGTAAGTCGCTCTGGATAAGAGCGTCTGCTAAATGACTAAATGTAAAGCAAACTAAACATAATAGTCTTCACAGAGGTGCCGACATGCCTTTTAAGAGGCATCCTTATAACCTTATGAGTAAAGACAGATTTGACTGCTCGCAAAATGAAATCTGACCACATTTAAAGTGCCAAGCATGGGGAGCAAGGGAATAAAAATGTATTATCGTACAATAGTTCTGTTTAAAACCTTTCTGATTACGATCACAAGTTCTCTTTTGGATTCCAGGAAAATCAGAATCAGAATCAGAATCAGAAAGGGATTTATTCGCCATGAAAGTTTGCACAGACAAGGAATTTGCTTTGGCAGGAAGGTGCATACAATAAACATATACCTAAAATTTAAATATGTGGACTAACTATACTAAGGGTACATAAACGTACATAAAAGGACCCATAGATGAACCATAAGTTGTTGGGTCTAGGGGGCTGGTTGGAGAAATGGCAATAGCACTTGACCTTGTCTGTGTCTCTCCCTAAGCATTCTCTCTGTCTCTCAAGTACGCATATCCAAGCATTTGAACACAAATACATTCTCTTGTCTGCAAGTTTGCCATTTTGTTCAGCTTTGACAGAAGACCAGCCGTTACCTTTCGGTATCTCCTCCCTTTCTAGCTCACTTAACATGAAAGTCTTTGTCATGTGTGTGGTGTCGATGCTACGATAATTTACTGTAGCGTCAAACACAGACTTAGACTCTCGCTGGCACTCACCTCTACAGCTGAGATTCCCATAGGGGTGGTTGGAGACGTAGCCAGATTTACACGTGCACCTGACCGTGCCCTTTTCATCCTTACAATTTGTGGTGTGGACGTCACAGCTGGTCAAAGGGCCCTGGTCACACAGGCTGGTGCCTGACAGACAGCGGCAGAGACAGAGGCACACCCGGTCAGAATCATCCTAGTCACGAGAAGCCATGTCAGTGACAAGACTTTCAGTGGTGTTTGATTTATGGGAGGTAAGCAGTAATACACACACCGCGAAATGTAGCATTTTTCAACAGGCTGTTGGGGGAACTCTCCTTGATGGCCTTCTGAATTGCCAGGTCTGTGGAAACCTGGCTGGCACCGGAGCCTGGCTTGAACACGTTGGACACCGTCGCTCGCACGCTACCTGGTCTAGGGGGGAACAGAGGGAGCGTTACAGGAGCCCCGACCGCCAGAGAAGAAACGCCAAAATGTCGTCATGGTCAAGACGAGGCACGGCTAATGACACTTCACTGTGTCTCTGTGAAACGGCACTTACTCTAGCCGCACTACATCCGTCCGAAGGAAGCCAGGCAGATCCTTCAGTGCTTTGTTCATCTAGAGATGGAACAGAGTGGTGGAAGTCAGGGCTGGGCTGTGAGGAGATCTATACTGGTTACCATCGCGTGCAACGTGACTCAAACCTACCACTTGTGAGATGTTGTGTGCTGTGGTTCGAAATACTATAGATGATCTGTTGCTCATCTCTTTTCTGAAGGTCAAGGACATGAGATGAAGGATTCCGGGGAAATCTGGGGCTAAAATGGCAAAAAGATGACTGTTATCATCACCACCACAATCCTCACCATCTTCGTCGTGCTCATCAGTGACAGAGTTAGGGTTAGGGTAAGGCTTGCCTACCTTGAATGCAGCGACCCAGTGAGACATTGTAGTAGTATCCAGACAGACACTGACAGGTACCGTTGAGACAGATGCTCAGAGATGGACACGGCTTGGCGGGGCAAGGTTCTGAGGAAAGGAAAACAGTCATTACGTTTTTAACTTGAATTTAGCAGACCCTTTTATCCAAAGGGGCGTACTTATAGTGCATATAAAAGGTTCAGTAGGAAAATCAAGGATCAGTTAGGAAATGCGGTCTGGTCTATAAAACGTATTCATCTCACATCGAAGCTCTTTTAGTTCGTGGAGATGGCTGTGGTTCTACAAATCATGCGTGTGCAGTTTAGCAGTAGATGGTACCTGGCGGGGTGGTTGGAGGTATGGTGGTGCTGCTCGGAGGCTGGCTAGTGCCAGGTGGAGCCGTAGTTGTGGTAATGCCAGACCCTGTTGTCGGACCAGGAGTCTGTGTGGTGGTGGTTTCACTGGTTGGTGTAGAGGAAGAAACAAGGGCTGTGCTCGCGGTAGTTTGGCTAGTAACTAGTCCCAAAAAAAAACATCATTCATCTTAACATTGTAGAAATACACCTAAGATGCATACTGTATGTATTATCTGTTCACTTTATATGAGCTTTTTTTAATAGAAGCAAAAATCCTTAAGCCTACCTCCTGTGGTTGGTGTCAGACTGGGGTTGGCTGAGGGGCCAGGGGTGGTGCTGTTTTCGGGCGCTGTGGTGGTGGAGGTGGGGGGTGTCTGTGGAGATCCATCTGTGTCTGTGCTGCTCGATGTTCCAGTTGAGATGCTGGTCTCAGACACTCCTGTGGTGGCGGAGGTGGGGGGTGTCTGTGGAGATCCAGCTGTGTCAGTGCTGCTCGATGTTCCAGTTGAGATGCTGGTCTCAGACACTCCTGTGGTGATGGAGGTGGGGGGTGTCTGTGGAGATCCAGCTGTGTCTGTGCTGCTCGATGTTCCAGTTGAGATGCTGGTCTCAGACACTCCTGTGGAGGCGGAGGTGGGGGGTGTCTGTGGAGATCCAGCTGTGTCTGTGCTGCTCGATGTTCCAGTTGAGATGCTGGTCTCAGACACTCCTGTGGAGGCGGAGGTGGGGGGTGTCTGTGGAGATCCAGCTGTGTCTGTGCTGCTCGATGTTCCAGTTGAGATGCTGGTCTCAGACACTCCTGTGGTGGTGGAGGTGGGGGGTGTCTGTGGAGATCCAGCTGTGTCTGTGCTGCTCGATGTTCCAGTTGAGATGCTGGTCTCAGACACTCCTGTGGTGATGGAGGTGGGGGGTGTCTGTGGAGATCCAGCTGTGTCTGTGCTGCTCGATGTTCCAGTTGAGATGCTGGTCTCAGACACTCCTGTGGTGTCGGAGGTGGGTGGGAAGGCTGTGGAGTTAGTGATACCTGTGGCAGGAGTTCCTCCAGTCTCTCTGGTCACTGTGGTCTGGCTGTTTTCCGTGGTCTCTCTGGTTGTTGTTCCTGAGGTGACGGTTCCGTCCGTGGTCACTGTGTCTGTGTGAGCAGTCTGTGTTGTTGTTGTCATGGTTGAGCCTGGCCCACTGGAGCTGCTGGAAGAGACTGTGGTGCTGCTAGGGACAGCCTGTGTACTTCCTGATGTGCGTGTGGTCACATCAGCTGGAGTGTGTTCTGTTCCAGTGACAGAGGTGGACGTGTCTGGCTGGGGGGTTTGGGGTGTGGGTACGGAGATGGCCGAGGGGGTTTTAGTGGTGCGCGTTGCCGATGAGGCCGTCGAAGGCTCAATCTTTACTGAAGTCGAGGTGGGGGGGCTGTCTGTTTCCACGGTAACAGGAGAATGAGTGACGGGGGAAGTCAGGGTCTGACCAGAGGAAGTCATCTCTGTCGTTCTGTCCCCCGTGCTGAATGGCGAGGTAGCTCCGGGTTCCGCAGCGTCCGTCACAGTGGTAGACATCGTCACCCCCGGGCCTTCCTTTGTTGTACTCGATATAACTGGTTGAGTTGTGGCTCCAGCAGGGCTTGGCCTTGGGCCTGGGGACACAGAGGGGTCTGTCATGGTGGTGGAGGTGTCCCCATGAGGGGTGATGGTAGGGGAGGGGTTGAGAGAGGTGGTGGAGGTTGGCTCTGTGCTGGTGCCCGACGTGGCTGTGTTGGGGTCAACTGGGTTTGGGGCTGAGGCTGGGTTGGTGGAGGTGGACCTGTCCGGTTCGGTATGGTTGGATTGGGTTGGCGTCCATGGAGTGTGAGAGGATGGTTCTGTGGTGGGAAGGCTGCTGGGGCTATGAGCATCTGTAGAGGGAGCCAGACTGGTGGAATCTGCCCCTAGAACAACATGACAGAACATTACATTTACATTTAGTCATTTAGCAGATGCTCTTATCCAGAGAGACTTACAATAAGTACAGGGATATTCCCCCTAGGCAAGTAGGGTGAGGTGTCTTGCCAAAGGACACAACGTCATTTGGCACGGTTGGAAATCGAATCAATTGGCAACCTTCAGATTACTAGCCCGATTCCCTAACCGCTCAGCCACCTGACTCCCTGAAGAACACAGAAGTATGTTTAAGAGCTGCGATAGCCCCTTCACCTTTGGTTTGTCCCCACACATTGAATCAACCTTGTTGATATGACACTCAAACATGTCATAAACCTACCCACCAGTATTCCAACTCTTAGTACTGGAGAGCGGTGAATAATTTGATCAGATGAGTTCAGATGAGTTGCTGTTTTGCTATGCAAAACAATTTGCACAAAAGGTACAATGTGTCACGAAAGTGACACAGGACTGACTAAAACTCAACAGAATGAGCATCACAGTTTTAATTTCAACTTCAACTTTCAACTTTATTTATCCTTCAAAAGGAAATTAGTGTGCAGCAGGGGTCAGAAACACATACACAGACACAGAACAGCATCGCCAAATGCCAACAGCATTGCACAACACAGAACACACAATGGAGACACACCTTCCTTTAAGATATAAGTCCGTCGTGACTCAGTCATGATCCCTGGCCAAGTTCAGTACAAACTCTTGTTGCACCATTTACATTTAGTCATTTAGCAGACGCTCTTATCCAGAGCGACTTACAGTAAAGTACAGGGACATTCCCCCCAAGGCAAGTAGGGTGAAGTGCCTTGCCCAAGGACACAACGTCATTTGGCCCGCACCGGGAACGGAACCGGTAACGAACCGGTAACCTTCTGATTAATAGCCCGATTCCCTAACCGCTCAGCCACCTGACTCCTCTTGTCGCACCACTTGTCAGTCTTATGTGTTTTTGTGACGTCTGTCCCCATTGCATCTCAGTTCACCCTCCCTACGTTCTTCTTGTGTATTCAGTGGCCTCACCGGAGCCAGGAAACAGTGTCTCCCTCCACTGTCACGCCAGCATCCACAGACGAAAAACACCAAGGAGGACAACCTACACTAACGTTGTTTTCTATCAATGATTACATTATTTTCCAGGAACACAATGTGACAGTGTACACATCACCGGATGTGACCTAATGGTGTTATCGCATGATAACCAAAACGGCGTCGGATGAAACGCCACAGGAAAGGACTCACCTGACAAAGGCTGGCTCATTGGTCATTTGTATCAGAGATAGTTGAGATACAGCATGCTGCCATGTGCACACACTCCCTAATCACACACACTCCTTAACCACACACAAAGTGTATGCCAAAGTAAATAAAAGACGATATGATAAATCAAATAAAGAGTGGAAAAAATCGAAAGGGACTTTTATGTTGAAGATGATGTTGAAGGTGAATGGAATTTGTATTGTTTGCAATGGTGGTACATAGGGGTTAGAGTGAGGACATGGGTTCAGGTTGGGTAAGGAAGGCTCAGAATGCGAAGACAGGGAGAGGCTTGATGAAGAGGATGGTTGAGGAGCTCCTTACTGTAAACACAGATATATCAATCTGTTAGTGGATCATTTGGATTAAGAATTAAGAGCAATAGACTAAAGGATTTTGGAGATTAAGAGAGATTGAGATTTAAACTAATCTTACTAAAAAAACAGAGATGGTGTACTCTGTTGTTACGTTAGAATGTATTCTGAACAAAGACAATGCCCAGTGTTCCTCATGAAAAAGTATCTGTTGACATCATAAGCATCACCATCAGTAAACAAACGACAACCCCATCAGCGCTCCCTAAACACCACCGTTGCCAGGGATCCTATGACAACAGAGAGGAAGTGATGGAGAGGACTTCAAAAGGGGATGGGAGGGTTTCGGAAGGAAGTGTGGAGGGCTGGAAAAGGAGGTGGAGAGGAGGTTGGAAGGAGGTGGAGAGGAGGTGGGGAGGAGGTGGAGAGGAGGTGGTGAGGAGGTGGGAAGGAGGTGGAGAGGAGGTGGAGAGGAGGTGAGGAGGAGGTGGGGAGGAGGTGGAGAGGAGGTGGAGAGGAGGTCGGGAGGAGGTGGAGAGGAGGTGGGGAGGAGGTGGGGAGGAGGTGGAGAGGAGGTGGAGAGGAGGTCGGGAGGAGGTGGAGAGGAGGTGGGAAGGAGGTGGAGAGGAGGTGGGGAGGAGGTGGGGAGGAGGTGGAGAGGAGGTGGGGAGGAGGTGGGGAGGAGGTGGAGAGGAGGTGGGGAGGAGGTGGAGAGGAGGTGGAGAGGAGGTCGGGAGGAGGTGGAGAGGAGGTGGGGAGGAGGTGGAGAGGAGGTGGAGAGGAGGTGGGGAGGAGGAGACAGAGTCCAATCTGGGCAGACGTATCCGACTAGCAGGTCCCTCTGTACAATAATTATGGAAAACAAATATGAGATTGCAGTTTCTTTGTTGACCCAATGCAAATAACTTTTTTAATGAAACCAAAGGTCGACAAGACTGTTTGAGGAACGTTCAATGCGCTTCTTCATGAGATGGAACTCTAGTGGCTGAGGATGTTCCAGTGGGCAGAACATCACACGCCTAGAAACCGACCCACATATGTTCCTCTTCCTGTTTTATAATCATGTTGATGAGAAATGCAGTAGTTCTCTTTGATTGTACAATACTTCTGCATACACCTCAATTCATGCGAGAGACCAGGTTATAACAAACACTGTAAAACCAGCAAAACAAAAGGAGGAAGTTCCCATATTCCAATACAGCTAAGAGATGACAAGGTCAGACATAGCCCCCAACAAGCCCACCCTCACTGAGACTGGCTCTTGTCAATGTTCTCCTGAAGTGAACCTACCCACTGTATTCAAATCAAATTAACCAATATTTTCACCTCTCTCCCTCTCCCCCTCTACTACCTACACAGGAAGAAAGGGGAAGAGAGGTTTGCACGATTGAGGGACTAAGTCCGTTGCCAAGAGAGACATCCGTTACCAGCTGCCAAAGCTCTGTTCCTTCAAAATATCACTGAGAGAGAGAGAGAGAGAGAGAGAGAGAGAGAGAGAGAGAGAGAGAGAGAGAGAGAGAGATAATAGAGAAAGAGGGAGAGAGAGCGCGAGAGAGATAATAGAGAAAGAGGGAAAGAGAGGAGGGGGAGAAAGATAAATAATGAATCAAAAAGAGGGAAAGGAGCAAGACAGTCTGGCAATGACGCTCTTCTGTCATCACAATGGCACACATCACAGTTTTTCTTGTCATGTGACACAACAAGCCTCCTGCTAAGCACCTGCACACGGGCCAACGGGCTGTCCAATACAAAGTCACCTTGCCTCTTGTCTGCCCCTTCACCCCAGCCCTCCACCTTCTACCTTCCTGTCCACATAGCGCACAGCTCTCCCAGCAAGAGCTTCCTGTTCTCAAGGAGGATGGTTAAAAAGCCCAGGAGGCATCGTGAAAGTTCCAGAATGCTTCAGACACCCTCAGTCACTTGGAGTTGCCACGGAAACATCTCCAGCTTATGGGGTAGGGATTAGGGAAGCGCGTTCCTGAAATAGTTTTTATCGCATCCAGCAGCACTGTGAGAAAGAGGGACCTGATTAAGGAATGCACCCAGAAGGTTATGAGGTTCCTGACCCCTCGGAGCCAGGAAGAGCCTAAGGCCACAGGACAGAACCTCATGAGTGTCGTCATGGTTACCTCACATTACAGCCATGTCAGTATTCACATACTAGGGGCTGTTTACAAATAACACACCAGCACTGATCACTAAGGAATTCAGTAACAAGCTTAAATTCAGGAGAGAAAAAAAGGATTTGCTGTAAACCTGAATTAGGGTTACGGCTGAAAACATTCAAGGTCGAGGTCCCATAGAAAGCTAATGAGAGTCAGCATTTCTCACATATTGTGTCGGGTGCTTGTTGCGCTCCTAGAAAGGGGAAAAATGAACGCGCTTCATTCTTGCCACACAAATGGGTACGCAGGTCAGCTTCCTCCAGCCTGGAGAGCCACAGTAGCTCTCTCCCCACAGAGTAGCTCTCTCCCCACAGAGTAGCTCTCTCCCCACAGAGTAGCTCTCTCACCACAGAGTAGCTCTCTCCCCACAGAGTAGCTCTCTCCCCACAGAGTAGCTCTCTCCCCACAGAGTAGCTCTCTCCCCACAGAGTAGCTCTCTCCCCACAGAGTAGCTCTCTCCCCACAGAGTAGCTCTCTCCCCACAGAGTAGCTCTCTCCCCACAGAGTAGCTCTCTCCCCACAGAGTAGCTCTCTCCCCACAGAGTAGCTCTCTCCCCACAGAGTAGCTCTCTCCCCACAGAGTAGCTCTCTCCCCACAGAGTAGCTCTCTCCCCACAGAGTAGCTCTCTCACCACAGAGTAGCTCTCTCCCCACAGAGTAGCTCTCTCCCCACAGAGTAGCTCTCTCCCCACAGAGTAGCTCTCTCCCCACAGAGTAGCTCTCTCCCCACAGAGTAGCTCTCTCCCCACAGAGTAGCTCTCTCCCCACAGAGTAGCTCTCTCCCCACAGAGTAGCTCTCTCCCCACAGAGTAGCTCTCTCCCCACAGAGTAGCTCTCTCCCCACAGAGTAGCTCTCTCCCCACAGAGTAGCTCTCTCCCCACAGAGTAGCTCTCTCCCCACAGAGTAGCTCTCTCCCCACAGAGTAGCTCTCTCACCACAGAGTAGCTCTCTCCCCACAGAGTAGCTCTCTCCCCACAGAGTAGCTCTCTCCCCACAGAGTAGCTCTCTCACCACAGAGTAGCTCTCTCACCACAGAGTAGCTCTCTCCCCACAGAGTAGCTCTCTCCCCACAGAGTAGCTCTCTCCCCACAGAGTAGCTCTCTCCCCACAGAGTAGCTCTCTCACCACAGAGTAGCTCTCTCCCCACAGAGTAGCTCTCTCCCCACAGAGTAGCTCTCTCCCCACAGAGTAGCTCTCTCCCCACAGAGTAGCTCTCTCCCCACAGAGTAGCTCTCTCACCACAGAGTAGCTCTCTCCCCACAGAGTAGCTCTCTCCCCACAGAGTAGCTCTCTCCCCACAGAGTAGCTCTCTCCCCACAGAGTAGCTCTCTCACCACAGAGTAGCTCTCTCACCACAGAGTAGCTCTCTCACCACAGAGTAGCTCTCTCACCACAGAGTAGCTCTCTCCCCACAGAGTAGCTCTCTCCCCACAGAGTAGCTCTCTCACCACAGAGTAGCTCTCTCCCCACAGAGTAGCTCTCTCCCCACAGAGTAGCTCTCTCCCCACAGAGTAGCTCTCTCCCCACAGAGTAGCTCTCTCCCCACAGAGTAGCTCTCTCCCCACAGAGTAGCTCTCTCCCCACAGAGTAGCTCTCTCCCCACAGAGTAGCTCTCTCCCCACAGAGTAGCTCTCTCCCCACAGAGTAGCTCTCTCCCCACAGAGTAGCTCTCTCCCCACAGAGTAGCTCTCTCCCCACAGAGTAGCTCTCTCCCCACAGAGTAGCTCTCTCCCCACAGAGTAGCTCTCTCACCACAGAGTAGCTCTCTCCCCACAGAGTAGCTCTCTCACCACAGAGTAGCTCTCTCACCACAGAGTAGCTCTCTCACCACAGAGTAGCTCTCTCCCCACAGAGTAGCTCTCTCACCACAGAGTAGCTCTCTCACCACAGAGTAGCTCTCTCCCCACAGAGTAGCTCTCTCACCACAGAGTAGCTCTCTCCCCACAGAGTAGCTCTCTCCCCACAGAGTAGCTCTCTCCCCACAGAGTAGCTCTCTCCCCACAGAGTAGCTCTCTCCCCACAGAGTAGCTCTCTCCCCACAGAGTAGCTCTCTCACCACAGAGTAGCTCTCTCACCACAGAGTAGCTCTCTCCCCACAGAGTAGCTCTCTCACCACAGAGTAGCTCTCTCCCCACAGAGTAGCTCTCTCCCCACAGAGTAGCTCTCTCCCCACAGAGTAGCTCTCTCCCCACAGAGTAGCTCTCTCCCCACAGAGTAGCTCTCTCCCCACAGAGTAGCTCTCTCACCACAGAGTAGCTCTCTCACCACAGAGTAGCTCTCTCCCCACAGAGTAGCTCTCTCCCCACAGAGTAGCTCTCTCCCCACAGAGTAGCTCTCTCCCCACAGAGTAGCTCTCTCCCCACAGAGTAGCTCTCTCCCCACAGAGTAGCTCTCTCCCCACAGAGTAGCTCTCTCCCCACAGAGTAGCTCTCTCCCCACAGAGTAGCTCTCTCCCCACAGAGTAGCTCTCTCACCACAGAGTAGCTCTCTCCCCACAGAGTAGCTCTCTCACCACAGAGTAGCTCTCTCCCCACAGAGTAGCTCTCTCCCCACAGAGTAGCTCTCTCCCCACAGAGTAGCTCTCTCCCCACAGAGTAGCTCTCTCCCCACAGAGTAGCTCTCTCCCCACAGAGTAGCTCTCTCCCCACAGAGTAGCTCTCTCCCCACAGAGTAGCTCTCTCCCCACAGAGTAGCTCTCTCCCCACAGAGTAGCTCTCTCCCCACAGAGTAGCTCTCTCCCCACAGAGTAGCTCTCTCCCCACAGAGTAGCTCTCTCCCCACAGAGTAGCTCTCTCCCCACAGAGTAGCTCTCTCCCCACAGAGTAGCTCTCTCCCCACAGAGTAGCTCTCTCCCCACAGAGTAGCTCTCTCCCCACAGAGTAGCTCTCTCCCCACAGAGTAGCTCTCTCACCACAGAGTAGCTCTCTCCCCACAGAGTAGCTCTCTCCCCACAGAGTAGCTCTCTCCCCACAGAGTAGCTCTCTCCCCACAGAGTAGCTCTCTCCCCACAGAGTAGCTCTCTCCCCACAGAGTAGCTCTCTCCCCACAGAGTAGCTCTCTCACCACAGAGTAGCTCTCTCCCCACAGAGTAGCTCTCTCACCACAGCCGCTACATCAAAGCAATGCAGCGGACGCCATTTCACCAAGAGTGACCGCATCATGGAAATGAGTAGGAGCTTTCATTTTCACCACCATCTCTCTCTTCCCCCGCTCCCTCCCTCCCTCCCTCGCTCCCTCCCTCCCTCCCATTCTTCTTCTCTCTCTGAAAAGATATTTTCCTATCTTTGCTGTTTCAACTCACTGAGACTGGCTGTATAATAGATAAGGGTGGTTAGGGAAGGCCAGTTCATGTTTGTTCAGATTCCATTGTGTGCACGTCTTAAGTTTGTCTCACATAAGCTTGTTTAGCGGAAATGTTTTGGAGAAGAAAGGGAGTGATCCTACCTTGACAACCAGTCTCATTATCGGAAAATCGACAGCCAACATGTTTGATACTGTAAGATGGTTCATAGCGATATAGAATACTATATGAATTTGTAAGGGGAACTGTTATATTGCATTAAGTTAGTTTTTTCCTCTCTAATGATCACAAACAGCGAGATATTGTCCGTTCTATAAATACAGCAACACTCAAAGAGAGGAACATTTGCAAGTGACTGATGCCCGTAATTGACATGAAAGGGCCCCTCCCCCTTCCTGCTGGGACTGGCTCTATCCTGACAGACACTCTGCAGTCTGCATCTGCATGAAACGCATCTGCTCCACATCTCCAGCTCTTCCTGTGCCTGGCCAGCCAGGCCCTGATGCCTGACACACACACACACACACACAAACAACACTGACAGCAGGAGAAAGTAACACAGCTCGAGGTGTTTTTTCCCCCCAGCCTTCTCAGAATGTCTGTCACACCAGGACACACAGAGCACAGGGGCGTGGCCCGGCCTCAGCCGTAGGGGCTCAGCTCGTGTTTTGCTGTTTCGTCGCTCTCAACCCGTTTCTCCCCTTTTTCTCATTTTCCTGCTGAACAGTCAACGGTTGTCACAATAAGACCTGGGCCGGGGCGTGTGTTGGTGTGAACACAGAGAGCTCCTCCAGGCCAGCCAGGCCTCAGCTAACAGATGGTTCCTTGGAGCACCGTTGGCTCTCTGGGCATCCGGACATATCATATCCTATTAAAGCTCCGCCAGCACATGCTTTCCAATTACTGGGGGAGATTTACAGCCCCAGAGAGAAGCCCTAATCCAACAGGATACCACAGGGAGGGGGAGAGAGACAGAGAGACAGAGAGAGAGAGAGAGAGAGAGAGAGAGAGAGAGAGAGAGAGAGAGAGAGAGAGAGAGAGGTAGAGAGAGAGAGAGAGAGAGAGAGAGAGAGAGAGAGAGAGAGAGAGAGAGAGAGAGAGAGAGAGAGAGAGAGAGAGAGAGAGAGAGAGAGAGAGAGATGTGAGTGGTGATAAGCAAAGGGAAGCATAGAAGGTAGAAGGCAAAAGTGGACATGAAAAAGGATGTCAGATAGAGAGTGGGGGAGGTGAACAGGAGCTACTGCTGGGCACAGACAGCCTGAAGACTCCACGAGACTCCATTAATTAGCGACATGACACAGAGAGTACAACACAGGGACAACCAGTCGCCCGCTAGCTGACCAACAATGATGCAATCAGGTGCTTTGCAGTACTGGAGATTTACTACTGTCCACTGATCAGATTAACTTGTCCATGCCTGGGGTTCGTCTGCACACACAGACCCTCACACACTCCCCCCTCTGAACTAATCATACACCCTCAGTCTCTGAAGCCTGAGTTTAATCACACTTTAAAAGGAGGGTTGATTACTATAGGGTGGGTGTGTGTTCTCACCACTGAACAACCCAATGATCTTCCGTACAGACCTTGGCTGCTTTGCAGTACTGTATTTAATGGAGTGTGGGACAAAATGACTAATCACAAAGTGCTGACACATAAATCTTGAGAATGCCTTTAAAAGAGAGGGGAAGAAGTCAGGGGTGTACGAGCTGAACATTTGTCTCTCGAGGAGAGCTCTCTCATGCTTTGGGATCTGGAGTGTGTGGTGCCAGGCTCGGTGGAAAAGGACCCGACCCTCAGGGACTCAGGACTTCCTTTCATCTGCACCTCTTAACCGCAACCTCAGACACACTCAGTCATGCCCTGCGTTGGAGCCTTCTTCAGCCTCTCTCGCTCGACGTAAAAGAGCCGTCAAAACCCATGACAAGAGACTGCGCCATAAAAACAGCCCACGGGACTAAGGGGACCTAGCAAGGGTTGTACACATGACAGCAGTTCCTCTCAGTCCTTGGGCACGAACCTTTAACTTCTCATCCGTTCCCCCCTCTCTCCGGGGCACGAGAGAGTCAGGGGACATAAAGATCCTCGCAACAGCCTTACACAAATAACTAAGGCTCATAGAAATGGCTACAGTTTGGTTCAATTCGTTTACACACATGAAGATTCCACAGTAACCTTCAGCACACTGCTGGAAGCTAAACTGCTACAATGCATGCATTTGCTTGTGTCTTGGCCCTGCATTTGCCCTCCTTGAATCATGCTATAGAGTCAGTCCACCAGTGACTCACCAAGCAGTCCTGACTGCTATTTGGAGAGGTACAATATGGGGAACCCCTTAAAAACCCCGATGAATAGGAACTGTTGTTACACCAGTTATCTTGAAATAGTGGAATCACTGTTAACTAAATTCTTTCAATTCAAAGTTTTTTTGCAAGAAAAAATATTATGATGAAAATCATGTGACAACCTGTTGATTTGAAAAGCTGTCGGCTATTTTCAAAACATGAGATAGGCTATTATTTTAAAGAAAATGAAAATCTTTTCTTACCTATGCCAACAAATAAGATGAACAGGATGATCGGTTGGTGACAGTGTAGTAACATTTTAACGGAACGACTTGTTCGGCGTCCGATAAAACGGTATGAAGCAGAAGTCCGACGAACGGTTTGATGCGTAATAACGGTCTTGGAGTGTCTACTTATGACTATCCGCGTCTGCCACAGGTGGGTCTATCTGTGGCCGTTTAGACGTCTCAGAGCATTAAATGCCTAGTCCCTCCTCACATGGGGCGGGACATGCTCAGTGATCGCTTTCGTGCTCTGGGCCAGCCATATAACGCACAGAGAAGTTGAGTTCCTGGACTACCGCTATTTTTGAGACGGCGCAGTTAACTCATTTGTTTTTTGTGTTGCCACTGTGCAGCTTGTTCAATATCGAAAAAGACGAGTAGTAAATTTGGCACGGACAATACATATTTGTTTTGTTTTTAACAGAATAGCATGTAGACCCATAAATAATATTACATGAAGGCTTCTGCATGGCCAATTCGATATATTAAAAACAAAGGCGTACACAGCTAGGCAAATAGAAAGCATATTACATGGTTTCTCAACAAGACAGGCTATCTCTATTGCTGTCCTCCAAATGATATATTGTAGGCCTATATTACAAGAGAAATCATTGCCCATTGAACCATTAAATCTAACAGTAAATGATCGACACAGAAAATATCATCATGTGAAAGTCCAAACTTGACCTTCTCCTTGATGTTTGAGAATGTACCTGAACACTCAACAGTTACAAAATACCTAGTTACCTGAGACCAGCTGTTTTCTATTTCCCTCAACACTATTCTACTGCCAGTTGTACTTGTGGAACTGAAAGGCTGTTAAATGATCTTCATATGGTGGAATTTACCTTAGAAATCTGGTGAACTCAAACATGAATCTGCAAGTGGGCCATATGGACGTCCAGTATCACCTGGGACATGAGAGTTTTCAGGCTGCGACTGTGAGGCACACAGGACAGGCAGTAATTAGATATTCATCCAGATATAAGAATGTTGTGCAACTCTACAGTTTCCCTAAAGCTGCAACAGACCATTATCTCACACATGTAAAGCAGAGATTCCAGAGGGGAATCAGTAGGGACAGTGGTCTTATATAAGCAACTCTCCATTTAGAAGTTTAGTAATGGACCTCTGTTTTCTATCATAAGAATCTGTGCTATGGACTATACAGATGATGGATCAGACTGATTGCACAAACCTCCCAGAACATATGTTCCCCTGAATGTTTGTAGAGGAGCAACTGTGCTGACCCATTTTAGAATAAATTGGGTGAATTTGGTAGAGAAGACAAAGTAAAATAAATATACGTACTTCAGTCAAGTGTTCCAACTTGAACCTGATTTCTGTAGTCAAGTAACCACAATGTCAGTAGGCCATGTATCAAGCTTGTAGATACATGCTGCCATGCAAGCTCTAGTATTTGATTCAGGTGTGCAAGGTAGCTCGACTTAGATTGGATACAATGATGTTATGTTATGTTAACCATAGCAAACAAATTGACAATTGACAAATAGACTGACTGGTTTATAGCCTGGAGGCTATGGAACAATAGTGCAAAAGAAAACATTACAGAACATACTGATATCTAAGCAACTGTCTGGAATTCCTTGGGACATTAAGATAAGAAAGACTGATCATGACTTGAATTCTTTCTGTGGAGCGGTAATCAAGCTCTTTGCACCTACTGAGATTGAGTCCACATTTGAGACTTTTGGTTTATGTTTTCAGTGTTCCCAAAAGCCAACTAAGTCATTTGTATGTCAAGAACAAAACAAAACAATAGCCTGTCTTGTTTTAAAACAAACACTGCATAAACAATTACATTTTAACACCCCTTACAACAAAGAAGTCATGTTCTGATCTGATAAACACCAATAAATGGCTTTTGGTCCAAAAGTTTTGGATGACCTTGAATAAACGGAAACAATTGTAAAGGTCTGTTACATTAAAACAGCCCCACTCCACACAGAACCTGGTCATAACAGATGACTAATTATCAAGGATGTTTTAGAGTTTCAGTTCTCTTTAAATAAGTGTCATATCATGCTTCAACTTTGTCATTGTTGAACTAAGGAGAAGTCAATGTTGAACTATATATTGGTGGGACTGTTATCTCCAACTGATTTGTCATTTAAAAAATATTCCTTAGGGCAGGGGTGTTGTTAGACATAAAACTCTCCTGGGGCACAGGCCCTTATTCATATACCTTTTTTTTCTTCCAAGCTTGCTGCGCACAATACACTACTCGGCTATAGAAACTCCCCTTGCTTAACCCACTATACAGATCAGGGACGCAAGTTTGATATCAGCTTTGGCAGGGACATCTTTAGTTAATGCGAGCGCCCACATTTTTTTCGCATTCATTTGAGCGCAAATACTGTTTTTATGAGCTTCATGTAATATTGTTTTTATATTTGAGTCAAAATAAGATGATCAGTAGGCCTATCATTTAGAAACTATCTTTACTTTTGTAATGTTTTCTTAGCCTATCTCAATTCTGACTTGTGTGCCTAGACCGACACCTGGACTACTGTGTGCGTGCTGCAGGGGCTATTTGGCAACCTTAGAAGAGGGAGCTGACATGGAATTCTGCGTGCATCGGTTTGTGTTTTCGGTTAAACTGCGTTGATTTTACAAGATCGGGATACTGCAGTTATTTTTTTCTGGAATTATCAATCTAAATTAATGCACTGACTAATAAAGTAAATTGTTAAAACTCAAACTTTAGATTTTACAGGGGCACAGCAGATTTATACTGGGGCACAGCAGATTAATACTGGGGCACGTGCCCCAGTGTAAAGGGTCTAACAATGCCCCTGCCTTAGGGTCACTGTTACTCTTAAGGCCACCCTTTCCTAATATTTCCCTTTGTTTACTTACATGGCCAGTCTCAGACACATGTATATCTTTCCACAATAGTACAGTATTTACAGAGCATTGTGTTCATTTTCAGTTTAACCAACAAATTTGATGGCCTGACTTTATTTCTTAGCATTTGGCCTAAATGCCAACAGCCAGTCAACTATCAACCACCTGGACTCTGTGCTCAGCCCAGCAGTCAGTGTCTCTCTACCACCCTCTCCCCACCCTGCTGAGCTCTCAACAGTGACAGGAAAGTTCAAACAAGAGACTTCAGTTTCTGACAGGCAGTGAGAACTGTGTCAGTGGTTTAGCAGCACTCCCTACTGTGTAAAAGACAGCCTTAAGGTAGAGCTTGGCATGGCACAACCAACCGAAAACAATCTCCTTGACATTCGGCTCATCAGTACTGCTATACTGTTGTGTCAACTGTACTAATTCATACAAGGAAGTTCCCATATGGAAACTTGTTAATAGTTGCACCTTTGTTGATTTTACTTCTTTTTCGTGACATGGAATTGTCATAACTGCATGAATAGGATATGACAGAGGAGTACAAACCCTTCCTCTATTTGCAGGAAGGAGGAAGTAATTGAATTACTCAAATAGAGGATTAAACCTCACTAGTCGAACGGTGCTATAAGTTCCATAATGTATCCTGCCAATTTACAGGATCAATGAGGTGTTTATGCCAAACCACCTCCATCTAGTGGCCAACTTGTGCATAACTTGCGTTCAGGTCAGTGGCCTGCTGTTTAAGGAAGCATGACATACAACCATATGGAAGTCAGGTGGCTGAGAAGTTAGGGAAGCGGGCTAGTAATCTGAAGGTTGCCAGTTTGATTCCCGGCCATGCAAAAATGACGTTGTGTCCTTGGGCAAGGCACTTCACCCTACTTGCCTCGGGGGAATGTCCCTGTACTTACTGTAAGTCGCTCTGGATAAGAGCGTCTGCTAAATGACTAAATGTAATGTATGGAGAATCATTTGTAATAGGTAAAACTCCCAATCAAAATGCAGCAGAGAACCTCACTCTCAGCACAGTATTGACACAGAGTAACCTTGAGAAGACCAAAAAACTAATTCTTGATAACAGCATTTTATTGGTTTTCCTAATCAATTATAAATTCATGGACAAGTACAGCCCTGCAATTAATATCACAAGAGTCTGGAACAAAATAAAGAGAGGGAAGAAAACATCAGCTACAAATGTTGTGGTGACAAAAATGAGGGGAAATATAAAGTTAAACAAAGAAACCATGCTAATCATATGGGGGCAACATTAAGATGTAGTGTTTTGTACATTTTTGTAAACAATAGGCATGTCATAAAAACAATATGGCAAGTAACAGAAGTTACCGAGGAGACAAGCCCAACTGAAGACTGAAACACTGGTAGGCATTAGACAATACAGAACCCTAAAGCAATACCATAGCCCCTTTTCCAGGTCCCATCAACATCATTTATACAAGGTTTAAAAATAGTCACACAAAAATGTGTTTTGAACAAACAACAGCATCTCTGCTACATACATCAAACCTTTTATCCTTTGTCCCTGGTTGCATGTTTTCAGTGATACGAGGTATATAACAGGTAAATTCTAACTTAATTTACCTCACACCCATTCCAAACATTGCAAATAATTCTAGTGGTCAGTCATTGTTCCCTATGATATTGCAACATTGCAGTCATTCAGCCATGTTTTGTGATTGCGTAAGACATAGGGCCATTGGGCAATTTAAAGAAATCTAAAATAAAAGTGAAAATATCCAGCGCAAAAAAAGAAAAAGGCTGGTTGTGGCTATGGAAGACAACGCCATAATTGTTTGAGTCAATTCAATAACAGAAGAGCAAGAAATTACAAGATCACTTTTTGCATGTGAAACATAAAAAAAGAAATGCCTATTTTAACAATTTCCCTACTGGCAAAGATTGGTCAACCCATTTCTCAGCTAGTAGGAGTTCTCTCGGTGCTCTGAGAAAGCATGCCATCTGTGAACATGTGTAGTTTTTTTTACTAATGTGTATTTCAGATCATAAAATTTTCTGCAATGGCTACAAGGCTGCTTCTGCTTCATTACACAGGATATTCAGCCACACATTTATCTAATTCAAATAGTAAAGCAAACCTGCTAAACTGGGTAATCATTTAACTAAAACTAGGGGCGTGAAATACATGATCCCATTTTAATAGGTACATTTTCTTTAAAAAAAATCCCCCCTCCCTCCCCATCTAAACCAATCCTAAACATCTTGAGAAAAGGAGACAAGTTATTTAAACAAATTCTGAGACCAACCCAACCTCCCCACCCCACCCCATCATAAACTATGCAATGCCATCCAAATGTAGGGCTTACCAATCGAATAAGACCCCCTCAAATCCCCCCCCCTCCCCCGCAAGCCTGCCGACGCACAAACCCACCAATCTCACGTCTCCATAGAAACCAAGTCTGTTTGAGATGTTGGACCTTCCATGATCTGTTGGGGAAGTTTCTCGAAAGTAAGAAAAACTAAAAAAAAACGGCTCAAAGTGCTAATTGGATTCATTTAAAAGAAAGTGGAGAGTTGAGGAAGAGAGGGGTGAAAATGAGGAAGGCCATTCCATCGCTGCCCAACAGCTACCTCTATTGGCCCAAGGAAAGCCCTAACACCAAATCTGCTCTCCCAAAAACGACAGGGAAAACTAATATCCCCAAACTCACTGCCCTCTCTCCCTCCAACGCAACTGGCAGTCCTCCAGAGGGATTATATCTGTTATTATACATATATATATTCTTATAAATATATATGGCCCTTATTGAAGAAAACACGAGTTTCACATTGACAAGAAAGTACCATAATCTCTCTACAGCTAGGTGAAAAGTGTTCCCAGTGTCTGTGTGCTGGCAGCAGTCTTATTGTTGCACTCATTCACCAAGGAATAAAACATTAAAAAATAACAAAGCATCGTCTTTGTAGTTGCGAACGTACACCTCTGAAATGAGTGCTTACTGCACCACAGGATTTATCCTTGTACACTTTTTCCTGAGTAATACTTTTATCCTTGTAACAGACAATATCTGAATTCTATTTTTTTTTTTTTTTTTTTGCTATTTCAGTTCTGGGCCTGTCATCTCCAATGTTATCTTACAAATGTAGTTGATTGGTTAAACACTTAAACACTTAAGCTTAAGGGAAAATAAAACAAGTCCATCGCTACTTTATAGTCGCTTAAAACATACTTTTCAAACTAATGATTAACAAGCAGACCTAAAATAACACTAACAGAAAATGAATACAGACCTTTCTTTACAAAAAGTATATCAACTAGAATTGCATTTGTGGGGAGGCCTAGCAGACCTGATCAAAGGAGATGGGTGGGGCATATAAACACAGCATCAGTGTAATAATTACAAAACATCACCTATAAAATAAAATAACATAAAATAATAATAAAATAGGAGCTCAAAAAAAAAAGAACGATAGAAGACCAAAACATGAATTTCCAACAGAATGTTATCCCCCTTCCAGGCCCTCATCTATAGCTTTGGCTTGTTGGGGTTTTGGAACCTGTACTGACTGGCTCGTTGACGTCGGCTAGCAAGCTAGTATACCCTGAGAATTCTGAGACAGGCGTCCTTATCCTGTGGTGGTCCACCTCCCCGTTCGAGTCATTGCCGTAAGACATCGGGACGCGTCCGCCTGACTTGAACTGGGACCCGAAGGCCTGGGCAAAGTTCTCTATCTGGTAAGAGGCCTTGGAGGAGTCTAGGTCCTGCGATGGGGCCAAGGGGTAGCTCTTGGAGGGTTGGGCCTCCTTCTGACTGGCCAGGTCAGACGGGCTGATCTGGTAGGAGGAGGGGGGAGAGGCGGAGTGCTGCTGCTGCTGCTGCTTCTCCATCTGGTCGGTGAGCTCCTGAGAAGGGGTAAGCTGCTGGTGCTCCAGGCTGCTCAGGTGGAAGCTGTGCTGCGGAGAGGAGCTCGAGAGCATGGCGAAGTGGGACTTTGGCACAGAGGAGGGCAGGGATGGGGAGCCGGACTGGCTGTAGCCACACTCCAGAGGGGACGTAGTGTAGACGTTCTTGTCAGAGTAGAGGGGGTTGCCATGGTGGGAGGTGGTGAAAGGGCCGGCGGTAGGCGGGCTAGGGCCCAGGGGAAAGCTGGCGCTGTGGCTGGTGCGCTCCAGAGCCTGCAGCAGGAAGCGGGAGTACTCGTGCATGATGACCGTCTTGTCTCCGGACGGGCTGGGCGAGTCGGCGTCGGGGCCCAGGTCGGGCCCGTCTCCTGAGGGAGGGTGCAGCTCCACGTGCTGGTCACTGAGGTCAAAGTGCACGTCGTGGTGCGAGCCGTCCGGTTTGTGGGTGTAGTGGTCCAGCAGGCTCTGCAGCACCTCATCGGGGATCCCCGACTTGTCGTGCTTGTCCACGCCCATCGAGGAGTCCAGCATGCCGAGGGGCGCCTCGCCTTCCATCACGCCCGACACCACACCCTGGATGACCGACTGCTGGGATGATAGGTGGCCCATGTTGACGTCGTAATCGTTGCCTCCGCCGCCGCCAGACACCCCGGGGCCGGACGCGGCGTTGTTATTGGCTGCATGCAGGTAGCGTCTCTTCTTGAGGAACTGCATAGCGTCGTCATAGTTGCTGCTGGTGGGGCCTGGCTTGGGGCCGGTACCCTGCAGAAGGCCCAGGCCGTCCATACCTCCACCTGAACCCTGATCCAGGCAGCCCTGCTTGGCCGGGGCCAGGCCTCCCTTGTCCATACCCTTACGGTTGGCCTTCTTAAAGGCCATCTTTGGGGCTCGGCCCTGGTGCCCCTGATGCATGCTGGGTCCTGGCTGAGTGGAGGACACAGTGGGATTCTCGACAGAGTAGTCGTGGTGGGTGTAGCCTCCGGACAGCGCAGCATGGATGTGCGAGTCCTCCATCCCGACCGCTGCTGCCGCCGCCGCCGCCGCCTTCTTCCGCTTGCCTCCCTCCCCCGACTTTCTGGATTTGCCTCTCTTTCGGCCAGAGGTGCCAACATTTCCCTGAGTGATTCCGTAGCTGCCGTGACCCATGTCTGAACCGTCCAGATCCATCATCCCAGGCTCCAGACCCCTCTTTATGGCTTCTCCGCAGGTTCGCTTGTGCTTGAGCAATCGATCCGTCCTGGAAAAATGCTGCAAAGGCATTGAAAGCACACATTTGAGCAAGGCTCCTCTCATTTAGACCCGTTTTTCCCTTTCTAAACTCATTCAACTGATACCAACCAACCTGTCTGCAGAGTGCATTGTGTGGACTGAGGAACACCACTAGTATGGTTCATGAGTGTGTGTGTGTGTGTGGAGTCAGGGAGTCAGGTGGCTGAGCGGTTAGGGAAGCGGGCTAGTAATCCGAAGGTTGCCAGTTCGATTCCCGGTCATGCAAACTGACGTTGTGTCTTTGGGCAAGGCACTTCACCCTACTTGCCTCGGGGAGAATGTCCCTGTACTTACTGTAAGTCGCTCTGGATAAGAGCGTCTGCCAAATGACTAAATGTAAATGTGTGTGTGTGTGGGGGGTCACTGACCTGTTGGCAGGTGTCACATCTGTATGGCTTCTCTCCACTATGGGTCCTCTTGTGCCTCTCCATGTGGTACTTCTGAATGAAACGCATGTTGCATTGATCACAGCAAAACGGCTTCTCTCCTGCCGTGGAAAACAGACAAACATTCGATGGGTCATCATCTTCAGGTCCACCCAACATCCACGTCGCTCACAGATCACGTTTCGTTCGCACTCACCACTGTGGATCTTCTCGTGCCGCTGGAGAAGGTATTTCTGTATGAAACTCATGTTGCATTGGCTGCATCTGAAAGGCCTCTCTCCTAAAACACACACACATATTATGGCTACTGTGGAAGACATGGGATTTCCACAGACTAAACACTTCCCTAACTGACACCGAACCCCTCAATTTCTTTCAAGAAATGAACTCAAATGCACAAGCAGTACAGCACACACTGACAGCGTCAAATATCAGATAAAAGCTGCACAACATGTAAAACATCACCCCAAAATACGTCAAATGATTTGCAATTGAAACATGTGAAGTGTAAAAGAGCCTGAGCCATATGAAGGTCGGTTGGGGGTACCCGTGTGGATGAGAACATGTCTGCGCAGGTGGTAGGAGCTCCTAAAGGAGGCATTGCAGTGCTCACAGATGTGGGGCTTGGTGCCTGGTGACAGACTGCCCCCATCGGCATCCAGCAGCATTGATTGCTGAAGTATGAAGGAGAAAGAGGACAGGGTCAGTTTCATTCATCCTGTCTCCAAGGTGAACATTTGGAAACAATTATTAGAGTTATATATTAAAGACAATTTTTTTATTATATATATTTTTACGCTCTATTTGGGGGATCAAAACGAAGTTTTTATAATTCCTCTGTTCAGTAAATCAAGAATATTTGTGATTATCTAGTGTTAAAAGGGTTTGCGTGTGGATAAAGTGGGCCTAGGAACCTTTGCTTCTCCTCGTTTCCTTCTGGGCTTCCCCTCCGATCCGTCCCCATTTGACCTTCGACCTCTCCTCCCTGTGGACTGCTTTCCTGGTCGACTCGGCAGCTGTGAAGATGACAATGGGAGAGAAGCAAAAGGAAATCACTTGAGTTTTCAAAACACCCCAACATGCTCTTGCTCCCGTACCCTGTGGAAGCTCAGAGAGCTAGAAAGAAACCAGGAGGTAATGTAATAAACCTCTAAATGTATGGCCTACATCATCTTTCACAAATTTTTGGGTGAAATCTTCCGTTTACCTGCAATCTTAAGCAAAACGGGTGGAGCCTTTATTTATTTTTTGACTTCATTATTCAATACACGCGTCAGTCTGAAAAGCCCTCTTCAAACAAAGGATTTGCATTAATTTCATAAGAGGCGGTTGGGAGATCTGCTAATCTTCAACACAGCCACGGCCCCCACCTCTTCTGTTTTATATGCTCCCTTCTGCCATTTTTACTTCAATTAAAACTTTATTACAGAAAAATGGCAGATTCACAACAGCATTTGTAAAGAAAATCAGGGTGCACGTAAACTGCGTGTGCGAGACCGAGTCTAAAGGAGCTCACAAAACAGTGTATTAGATTAGGGGAAAGCTTAGCCAAAACAAACCTACTCATTTCCTCTACTCAATGAGCAGAGCACAGTGGTCTCAAAATGGCTGAACACTCAGATGTATGTCATTATCCTCAGAACAAGGAGGACCATTTGAGGCCCCCCAAAAAATACACATAGCTGTAGGAATTCCTAAAGGAATCCCCCCCTCCCAAAAAAACCCCTGCATATGCAGTTTAATGTAGCTATAGGTTTCTGCATGACAAGCTGTGAAAGATTCAGTCTTTGTAACAGTTCCTGATACAAGGAATTATGCAAATATGAAGTTGTGTTTGCATTCACCTTTAATATAAAATAAAAAAAGATGTATATATAAAATGTTTGTTACTAGCATGCCAGGGGGCCTGATACTTGTGCATGTGCACAGAAGACAATTGAAATGCAACCACAAACAAGACAGCTGTGTCCTTTTCGATACGTTTCCATTCATGCCGACAGACCAGATGACGACATCATCCTGGGACAGAGTGATTTATATATATTGTATTGGAAGCCTCCTGTAGATTTATGCCAGCATTACCAGCCCTACTCAAGCCCCGCCTCCACACCCCTCCTTTCTCTCAGCACATTCTCCATCCTTCTAGCAGGACAACCAGCACCCAAAAGCAATGTAGCAGTCTTCCATAGCTATGCCCAGCTGTCATCCTTAATGTGACTTAATGCACTTAAATCTAAAGATTGGCCTGTGCGGACAAAATCATATTAATTAATTAATAATAACACACAAAAATGTAAGTTCACGAATGAAATGAGGTGCAAATGTAGAATGTCGTAAACGATCACACAGCTCAGCATGGCAGCGGGTCTTACATTGCTCATACTGAGGTCGTGGACCAGCAGACTTTGGTGGCTGCCCAACGACACCTCCATCAGATCGCTGCTCTTGCCAGAGCTTCCGGGGTACAGTGGCAGCCTGTAGTCGTGCTCAGACAGCTTCTCCTGCTTGATCCCCATGGAATGGATGTAGTCCCCGGTACTCCCACACCCCATGGGGCCTCCCATGACACCCATCCCGCAGTCAGGAGAATCCCGCTCCTTCTTCAGGATCATCTCCTGAGGTGGCATGTCCTGCATGATCGAATGGGAGGCCAGCCGGGTGAAGCTGGTCACAGGGGGCAGGTGGCTGAACATGATCATGCCAGGGGCGTAGTTGGAGTCCATGCCCCCGTTGGAGCGCAGGAAGTCATTGCCTAGTTTGTCTTGTATGATGCTCATGATGGTGTTGGGCAGGTGGGCAGACTACACGGAGCACACCTGAGACACCCTACAGAGAAGCAGAGAGGTTGTGTTGGACAACAGCAAAACACACACACACAGCCAAACTGCCTGCATTACTTTTACACGGCTAAACAGAGTCAGATACACTTTTTATGAGTCTTGCACTCTCGGTCTTGCAGTCTCAGATATCCAAATCAAGTCTTTACAAGGACTACAAATGTGTGGGTCAACGATATATTTTCAATTAATGACTAACAATATTGCCTCTTTACAAGAAAGGTACGAACAGAACATTCTGCCAATCGCTCAATCGGAGCTAAATTTAGCAGTGAAACCTTGACACCAGACATCGCCATAAGCAGAGAGGATTGAACTTGCATGTTAATCTGTTTGATGGGCCTACTTGGCCCAGTCATCCAATTTGCATGGATTTATCTGTGAACGAGAGCCTTGACACCAGGAAGCCGGATTCCAACATTCTGTTACATACACATTAAAGTACATGCATCTATTCATCAAAAGTATATATACAATAATTACCAGAGATGTGAGATTAAGACTTGATGACAATAACACAACTCTGTCTAAAAAGGTAAAATAAACATCAAATGACTTAATTAATAGTCTGTTGGTCATTTATTCTGTTCATGTTGTAGAGTAAACAATAGAAAACTGGCTACAGGCCACAGTGGACGCATCTGAGAGGATCAGGTTATCCTCTCATGACCTTAACTATGAGGAAAAGGCAAACAGCAATGGCAGCAATCCATTTATATATCCTAGACTAGAGTCGGTCTAAAATTGATGCATTAAGAGAGATTCGGATACAAAGGTTTCACTGGAAGTAAAACAAGGTCAAAATGAGAAATTAACATGATAATTGATCAGACATTTAGATGGATGATTACTAAAAGTATTAGTTATTTTTTTACTTTAAAGGATTCAGGAATGTTTTGTTGAGTATTTAGCAAAAAAATATCCCTAGATGAAAAAAGAAAATGTATTGCATGACCCAAGACAACTTCATTGTCTGCAATGCAGACAACCATTTGCTCATGGCACGTAGCTAGTTAGCTAAGCTGGCTAGCTAACTTGTTAGCTCGTACAGGACGAATTGTTTTCTGGCTGGGAATTGCGTTGCTTTTAATCTGAGAACTCTACCGTACAGACACAAATAAACTTTTCCAGTGAAAGATACACGAGTTAACGGAGCACTGCAGACAAAAGCTGCGATTTTGGCATCCATCGTGTGTTATACACACTCAATCCAAAAATACTTAAGAGCTCTGGAAAGCTACCAAGCAATTAGCCATTTGGCTAACCAGTCTGCCGGGGCCCTTTGTGATGCTGGATCATGCAATTATTAATACGGCCATTGCCATAACACCATATACTAAATAAAGTGGTCTGCAAGTATCTATTTAGGAACTTTAAATTCTAACCGCATGCGGAGATATAGATTTCCCGTCTGGTATCCTTAAATCGGTTCCATGTTAGGTAATTACAAATAATACCGTTTTTATTGGAGTCCTTGTGATGAGTTGGCTTGTGCGCGCAAGCGTTCTAAGACAAAACTGTCGGCAACATTCGATAGCCTAGATGTAACACTATAAATAACACAGAAATAATCGCCAGATCACTTCAATCCGTAGCTGGCGAATGTTAAAATAAATACTGCCTGGAATGTCTACCTAACGAATAGGCAATTGTGGCGAGAAAAGACGGATGGTGCGACTCAAGCAGCAACGTTAACCCCCATAACAAATGGCCCATGCAACTCGAGCGAACAATTGATGCTCAGCTCCAATGCTACAGCTGGCGAATGCTAGCTAACTAATGTTAATGCGTTGGGCTTTGTTGTCTGTCCCGTACGCATGCTTGAGGACTCCGCGTTGAAATGCACCCAAAATATACATCTTTTAAGTTATCTTACCAGTGCATGACCCCAGCTTTCTATTTCGACTTGTTTTAATTCACCTTCGGTCGTCCGTTTCAATTTTAGAGCCCAAACATTGTTCTCCTGCAGCTGCTGTATTCTTCCATCTTGTCTCAGCGCGGGGAATTCTGGGTTTAGCTAACGGACGGGTCCTGAGAAGAGTCACAGACGGTTGCTTTGATCTGGGACAGGGGAGCAATGGCCGAGAATAAACCGCAGTGCGGGAAGATTTCCTCAGCTAGGATTTTCATTCTCTTTAGTTGTCTATAGAAACAAACACAGAAAACTGAGGTTCTTTATGTGGAATAGATCAAATTAATCTGTCATCGTATGTCTTTGTTCGTATTTGTCTAATAAAAAAAAAGGAAAGAGACATATTTTAAAAAGAAAGTCAAGAAAAAAAACTTTGGCTGAAATAGTAAACTGCTTGGTTTGGTCATTTTAGTTTTTTTGTTTGTAATGTATTTTATATTATTAACATGCTCATGACGTGTACATGTGGAAACATGTATTGTCTGTGGCAGTGTTGTGTGTGTATATAATAGGAACATCTATTTTATCTGTACCACCCCAGATTAATCAACTTGTCGAGGTAAAACCTCGCAGACTTTGCTCGTTTCTCATTGTGGTCATGTCTGAGAGGGTGTCTCTGGATCCCAATTACTGAAGAAATAGGACACGTCTTGTCTTAAAAACGTAAGATGGTCGAGCTCTGGTTTTCAGTGCTGCTGGATATTGTGACACATTTAGATCAAATGAAATCAGTCCCTGAAATAGCTTCACACTAATTAGTCACTGGTCTGATCTCAAGTAAAGAAAGCAACCAAGAAAGCAAAAAAATATATAGGTCTAACAAACATTAAACTAGAAAATGTAAAAATGTAAATTAGTAAGTAAATGTAAAACTGTAATTATGCATAGGCCTGTATATATATATTTTTTACCACACACCATTAAATCTCCTTTTATTCTGACTTTCTCCACACTGCTAAATTGTATAATTGAAATGGAGATGGTATAGAAAGAATGCAGACAGTTTCAGTGGACTGGGTTTACATCCCCCTTCGTACGAATCTTTGAATTCACTCCCCTCTTGAGAGTGCTCAAAATTTGTATTAGCATTCAAGTAATCAGATTCAGCAGCGTGACCATCCTAGCCTGGGGTGTATCTGCACTCCTGCAGAGCTCTACGGGATAGTACAAGATCAGAGTGGGACAGTGTTCACTTATGGGCAAGCATTGAAGGTTCACCTCTGTTTGAACTGAGTTCATCTGCTCATTGCTTGAAGATATCTAGGAACCAGAGATTATTCCGAAGACTTGGTTACCGTAAAAAATCTTTTTGTATTTCGTTTTACAAAACACACAATTGCTCACAAAGTTGTAGGTTGTCTCACTTCAGTGGTGTTTTTGTTCATCTTTCCATCTGTCTATAAGTAGCTAGAGCCTAGATGGGACATTTAGGCGTCATGACTGTGCTCCAGGTAAATCTATCTGCTCTCTGTGCAGAAGTGACCCAGGGAAAAGCTTGCCTGTATCTGCACCAGTTCTTGACTATCAAGGGTGAATAAGGCCGTTGGAGAAACAGGAAAAACAATCTCACATCATTACCATTTCTAGTATCTAAGGCAACTCGCCAGGTTCCGTGACTGCTCATATGATGGTTATCAATTGTCTTTCCTCATCAATAATTCACAATGCATTGCATTATACTCTGTCTCTCCCTCTGTCTGTTCTCCCCCCAAATCCAGAATGAGGATACAAAACAACGAATGTCTGTATGTGATCTGAATTATTACATGATTGTCTGTCATTGAAAGCTATATAGCTGTGATTGACAGCCAAGACATGCAGTAGATTGGGGACATATGCAGAATTGGGGAAATATCCTGTAAGTAACTGTGCATATTTGAATGAAAGGATCCTTTATTCTGAATGAACATTGTACAACACAGTGTTTGTCTCAGTGATCTGTACAAAACTGAAAACATGCCTTGACAAAAAAAGGTTAAAATAGACTAAGTACACAAGCTGCTATCAACATTTAAAATGTATTATTTTCAATGTTCAGATTTTTCTTAATAAACACCATTGATGTTCAGTAGAGGCAAATCAAATAAAAATGTATAGCCCTTTTTACAAGCAATGTCACAGAGGGCTTCACATACGCCCATAGAACTGCCATAGGTACGTCATTGACATATCCCATTTCCCACCAAATTCACGCATTTTGTTTCACTTGATTTGGTGTGGAAGTTGTATAGTCTCTCTGCCAGCAGACTAAGAAGCTTGGATGGAAGCCCAGTGATCTGGCTCCTGTTTTCAGACAGTTTTCTATTCTGACTGAAATAAAATAGTCTAATCTCTCTCATGTTCATGACCCTTGGTCATTATTCCTGTTGGATGATGCTATGCCTGGGGTGCTATAGATCTTCCCATCCTCAAAGTGTGGGTCTCGCGGAAATTAGAAGTCGACCAGTGTGTCTGTAGGCGGAGATATTGAGAAGCAATATCACATTTGATCACCTCATACATATTCATGTTTATTACTGTATTCTGCAGTAACTCCGTTTTGGTGAGAAAAATTTGAAAGCAACTGGATTTCTATCAAAATGTGTTTATGATTGCAAAATTGTGGAATGAAAGTGTGTTATCTCACTACTATAATTAATTTACAAACTCAGACACACTGGGGAGGCCCAGCAACATTATCCCATTACATCCCCTTCTAATAGATTACTTTAATATAAACATATTTACTATCCGACTATTATAATACATTCATACAATCGTTTTCATGGAGGAAGGCAGAGAGAATTACCAGTCTCTCAGCAGTTTAAATAAAGTTAAACCAATTATGTTTAGAATGACACTCAAAACCATAAAATGATAAAGCATAACAGATATTTCATATGATTAGCTCAGATTTGCATATTTATTTAATATAAATCTGGAATTAATAAACAAACAGAAAATATACCAACAACTAAAAACTCCTCTCTGGTGAAACCATCCTCATTTCATTCAAACACATCTATTTACGGTCAAATAGATTACTGGGCTCCCTCGCCCCCTGATGTGACTGATAGCAATGATCATGCTACAGAGCATGAATGTGTGGCTCCTGCTTCGGGGAAAGTAGATGAGTCATCCCATCGCAACAAGCCTAACCTACGACAAGGGCTACTGCTGCAGAATGTTGGTGTCCTTTTGGAGTTCAATCACTGCAATTAAAACCAAAGGGTAAATGTAACATGTAATGCAATTTTTCGCCATGTTACAATTTAGGATCCAACTAGCCTACTACCAAGACACAGCTGGTGCAAAATAGCCCATGCTATGGTAGCAGCCAGATAGCAGGAGGACACATGTGAGGAATTACACATTCGTATGTGGCTCAGACCAACAACAAAAAAACAACAACAACAACAAAAACAACAACAAATACGTTGATCTAATTTAAGACAAGTCCAGGCTCAGCATACATTAGCGATGTGCTGAAGCCTGGCACTGGAAATGTTCTTCGCTGCGATACCATAATACATTCCTTTGTGCAACCTGATTAGAAGAGTGCCAAGGTCGAACCCTCCCCTTAAAACGCCCTCAGGGACTATACCGAGAACATAAGGGCCTGGGTAGTCTTTTGGATCAATAGCAAGCTCCATGGAAATTTAGAGGAGAGATACTACATTTAAATAATTTTCGATGTCACTGAAATGGACCAGAAGCTGTAAAAAAAACAACAACAGTGTAATCGTCTTTTAATGTTTTATAATATACATCAGTCAAAGGTGCGTGTGAAAAGCAGTTTGGAAGAATCTGATGCACATACGTTTCTTCTCCAGTAGATGGCATTGTATGTCTTGAGAGTTGTTCACAGGGTCAAAGCATTCAGTCATTAATTAGGAACTGGAAAGTCTCTTTAACCTAATCAACAGTGGGCCATGACTCTCTACTTTGTTTCCCTAACTGTCCCATTTAAGGAAGCAACACACAACAATAATTAATCAGATCATGTGTTAAAATGAAAGGACACGGATAATTACACCCTCTTAATATTGTTTTAAATTTAAATGTAGTTATCTTGCTTCCTAATACAATTAGTGTCCTCCATAGCACCTCCACCCCACCCACCCACACACGCACACCAAATCCACAAAGAAAGCACACCACCCTCTGTCATCTTCGACAGCCCACAAGACCATAACAACTGTACTCCACATATTCCTAACCCTCCCTCTCCCTCCCCTCTCTCTCAGTCGGTATACTGGCGCGAGGATGTATTTTAGTGCGCCCATAGTCTGAGCGGAGCGCGCAGCTTCCACACCACTTTACCCTGGATGTGAAGACAATGGAGGGTCGCTAAGCATTTCCCTAAGCTTATTATTTTAAAGCTTTAAGAAAGCCAAGAACCGTTTTGGACAACAGAAAGTAAAACGGGATTCTTTTGACCGTGTACCCACATCATTGCGCACAGGGTGATCGGCCATGGTGACTTTTACGCACTGCAGATAACAAGTCTTTGGGACACAAAAGAAACAAAGCGATGTATCAAATGGACGAGTGACTTTCCCTTCATTTCGTGGAAACTACCGAGAAGTCATGGCTGCATTAAGAAGAAAATTTGGAGAGGACTATCAGGTTGTAAATACCAACCGGGGAACCACGTTTTCAGCGCCAGTCAAAAAGAAACGCCAGCGGTTTGTTGAGAAGAATGGTCGCTGCAACGTCCAGCACGGGAACCTCGGCGGGGAGACCAGCAGATACATCTCCGATCTGTTTACCACTTTGGTAGACCTAAAGTGGCGATGGAACTTGCTGATCTTCGTTCTTACTTACACCATTGCCTGGCTGGTCATGGCATCTATGTGGTGGATCATAGCCTACATAAGAGGAGACATCAATCATGGCCACGACTCGACTTATACCCCTTGCGTAGCCAACGTTTACAACTTCCCCTCCGCTTTCCTCTTCTTTATCGAGACAGAAGCAACCATCGGCTATGGCTACCGCTACATCACGGAGAAGTGTCCGGAGGGAATCATCCTATTCTTGTTCCAATCGCTCCTGGGTTCCATCGTAGACGCGTTCCTCATCGGCTGTATGTTCATTAAAATGTCCCAACCCAAGAAGCGCGCCGAGACACTTATGTTCAGCCAGGACGCAGTAATCTCAAACCGAGACGGCAAACTGTGCCTCATGTTCCGCGTGGGAAACCTGAGAAACAGCCATATGGTGTCTGCACAGATCAGGTGCAAACTCATAAAGGTAAGGCAAACAAGCTCCAGCTGCGCTCTGCTCCACCGAGGTATTCACTGCCCATAAACCAACCCCTCCGTCCGCAAGGAGTCCAGGATAATTTAACTCTCCACAACAACACACCAAGATGCTGTGTCCAAGCTACCAAAATAACATTAACATTTGGAAAGGAAAGTTATCTTGCCTATTAATAAGTTAATGTATTTACTGTGAATTGGCCGTGATCTCTTTGTACATTTTAATTTTGTAGAAGTGCATTGCTGAGGATGGGAAAACGCTGTAATACAAACCTGTAAGACTCCTTTCTGAACTGAGGTTAGACAGAATGACAACTCACAAATAGGCAGAGTGGAAACCTCTGCACTGGTTTCACTATACAGGTTAAACCTCACAAAGGGATGAACATCATGTTCAAGACTGGAATTAATCCAAGATTAATTGTGAGCGGGTCCCATCCACAGTATGCATCTTGTCAGACAAAAAAGGATTAATAGAGCATTACAATAATCAGTTAGTAGTGAGATTGACTTGTGTCTGAGCAACAGACAGGTATAACAGAGGTCTGATAAGCCAGGCAGGCAGGGTAACCAGGTGCCCGTCTAGACCAGTGCTGTATCTAGCATTGGTCACCTCTCAGTTAGGGACAGTTAGAGGTCCACTCAGTTTAATGGTTGGTGAAGGCCAGGTATCAGTGAGCTGTCATGACAGGGACATTGGCTTTGAGGCTGTGGTTTGAAAGTGAACAAGAAACATGAGGTATCCGCCATGCATGCACCCCCTCCTGCTCTGTCAGAAGAGTTCCTGGTGCTCAAGGACACACGGTGACATGTAAAGAATCCAGTTATCCAGCAAAGAACGCTTAAAATATTCTTTTTGTTGCGCAAGCTTCTAAAAGGAAGCATGCGATTGAATTTTACTTCATTCAGTTATTGTTCATTTCTCCATGCGACTTTTTTCTTTAATTTATTTGATCTTAAAAATGTAGAATGACGAACAAAACTATATCTAAATGCCACAACACATTGGAAATCCAACAAGGAAAATCTTTGCAAATGAATAATTACATATCCCAGACAAGCGCAAAGCCGTCCTAATATCACTGATTTAATGAAGGGATATTAAACCAATCAGTCAAGGACTACATTGCCATGAATACTCCCCCTCCCCCCCCCTCCTAAGGGAATTTTCATATTGTAAAGATCTTTTTACATCTATGGTGGAGCTCCTGATGAATCCCTCTCTGCGTTAACGCACAGGAGGTGATTATGAGTAATCTGAAGGTTTGCCGGTTCGATTCCCGGCCGTGCCAAATGACGTTGTGTCCTTGGGCAAGGCACTTCACCCTACTTGCCTCGGGGAGAATGTCCCTGTACTTACTGTAAGTCGCTCTGGATAAGAGCGTCTGCTAAAAAATGACTAAATGACTAAATGTATGAACCAGTGGAGTTGCTTTCAGCCACATTCACGTCCAGCGTGCAAAATGAGCTGTAAAGAAGACAAACAGCATTAGTCAGGCACTTGGAGCTTGTTTATGTCTGTGTCCCCCTGTGTTTCCACATCAGCACAGCACATTGAGCAGCCCCAAACTCAGGGTAATGACGCATGCATGCAGCGTGCCCGAGAGAGAAGTAGCCAGAGACAAGGCCAGTCTCTCCAGTGTCACGGGCAGACTGCAGAGAGGACACTGCTTCCCAGGCAGCACAGCCACTATTAGTCCCTGGTGGTGCCAGGATAGACGGAACCCCAGCCTCCCAGACACACCCATCCTTGCACCTTCACTTCACACACCCCATTTACTACCAAACCAACATTGTGCATGTTCATATACAGTATATGTATATATCTGTACAAATAATCATATATGTCTGACTCAGGAGGGAGGTTACTGAATTGTAAATGTTACATTTCATAACAGCAAACAGGGAAATACTCGACACTGGTGAATTGACTGACAAACATCCTAATCTTTGCTGTGCAATACTTGTAGAGAAGTGATGGTGGCGCTGTTGAATCACCCCCTTCCTCTACTCGCCACCATTCCCTATATTCTGTATTTTTGACAATATTCATAATTTCCTGTAAATAAACAGGATATATACGTTTTTTTAATGCCAAAGTCTAGTGTATGACTACAATTGCTACTGATTAATTCACTGTGGTTCCTGTCTGTGAGCCACTCTCCTTTGGACTCCAGGACTACACACTAATCAAAACCCAGGTCCACACTCCAACCACACATCTACACAGCGAGCCGGGAGTCGCTCTGCAGGCAGCATCCTTTTAAGATGTCGAAAGTGGGCGAGTCATTTCAGTTGGAATTTTGCCTGATGATTTGACAGGAATTGTGAGCTGGATAAACTGAGTGACCAGTGTGGATATGATTACTGACAGGCAGCCTGTTGGTGTTTGGGAGAGTGTTGTGTGTTTGCTGGCATTACATGGTGCTGCTGGAGCGATGTGTCTGATTACTGGGAGACTGCTCCTTCTTGCAGGGCACAGAAACAGACCAATCAGAACTGTCAAACGGTGTCACGCCAAACTCCGCTTCGCAAAGCCAAGCTGGCCCCGCTCCCTGTCTCATGGAACAGCTCAGGCACAGAAATGAGACCAGCCCAGAGTGGAAACAGCCCAGCTGAGACACAAAGACACAAAGATGGAGAGAAAGAGGGAGAGAGAGAGAGAGAAAAAGAGAGAGAAAAAGAGAGAGAAAAAGAGAGAGAGAGAAAGAGAGAGAGAGAGAAAGAGACAGAACAAAGAGTGGAAGCAGGGGGGAGGGGGAATCTAAGGGTTCTTTACCGGGTGTTCTCGAGACTGTCTGAGCAGCAGAGTTAGGGGCACCTGGACTTATGGATTTTCCTTTTCTAACAGAACAGAGACAACGTATACAGTGAGGGCAGAATGCTAAACGATGGCCCTGCAGGGATTGAACTCCAAGATGTCTGATATGCTAATGTTATCACAACATGGGTGCTTTCTCTGGACTGCAGTAAAACTATATAGTATTTAGAGTAAAGTACCCACTTGATGTGTGTGTACACACACACACACACACACGCACACACACATACACACGCCCATTCCCTCAGCACCTTCCAGTAAACAAAGCCATTTCCATGCAACATTCTTTTCCATTCCAGTTGAGGTGGTCAAGCGTGAAAAGGGAGAGCTGTAAGTGTGAGAGTGTTATTTTGATTTCATGTCGCTGCTATACAACGGCGTGTGCATGGCCGATGAAGAATGAATGTTTCAGAATATGGATGGACATGGGTGAGAGAATTTCACCCAAATGCCCTAGGGACGACGAACAACGAAGGGATTCATCGCACGCTTTTATATTGCTCATATGGTTGCAACATTTGCCAGTTAAAGGAATGGAGGAATGTCAGACTGGGTTCTTTGGTGCGCCAATGTAATCCCCTCAGCCTCAACTTTCCACTGTGGTGCGGCCTGACAATATTAAGCCCGTTCCTGCTATGGCTGTCCACACAGGAGCCTTCACTAACCACCCCTGTCTGAGCCAATGAGCATCACGCCGCAAATTCAACCCAGTTGGAGAGAAAGAGAGAACCTTAGCTGAGTGTAAAATTACAAAATAGCCCAATTTACATTTCAAAGTAGATCCTATTATTTCCCAGGAATACTAATTTCAGTACGACCGGAAGCTTAGCTAAGACCTCTTCTACCACCTTTTAAACAAACCCTCACCTGGGCCTCTCCCTGTTTGCTGGTCGCTTGCCATCTGGGCCCTGATCGATGAGGGCTCAGAGGGGGAAGAGACACGGAGCTGTGAAGATATGGAGGATCAAGGCTCTTAAGGGTCAATCAATATTGTTCAGCACCTCTGTGGTGGTTAAAAGGCTTTAGAGCATGCAGACCATGCATTGTATCAGTATTTTAGACACATTTTGCATTTAGATGTGCTCGCCACGAAAATCAAGGCCTGACTGTCTGATTCATCCCATCTGGGGAAAGCTTGTTTGTTAGGTGCGGCAGAGAACTTTATATTCGTTTGTTTGAACATGGCTGGAGAATTAAAGAGATGGGTTATGCACCAACAGAGCTATCTCACAATCTTCTACTCTGAGAGTGGAGGGCCAGAGGCGCATGTAAGAAGATTTGCGTGTCAGTGTTCACATAGTCATCCATCGTTTTAATCTTAACCGACAGAGGCAGGCAGTAAAAAGTTAAATGGCTCAAAGCCGTGGTGAAATAACACACACGGAACAACAATGACAAACAAATGTGTTGCCTTCACTGGCCTGAAAAACACTTGACAATGCAAAGGAACACAAACTCCCTTTCTAAAACAAACACAACTTGGGCACAGGGCAATGTACATGGAGGTCAGGCCTAACCCAGAGGAGTCGTAGATCTGCTGTGAGGAGTGCAGGAATCTATCATGTTTCAGTGACGGGGCAGAAGATAATGTGTGTTTTGAGAGGGAGATGGGTTTGCAAGAATAATGTATCTGAGTGTGTTTGGGTATTCTATCAAGGGCCCTCACAGAGGTTCCTAGCATGCAGGTAGGAGGCAGCAAGAGAGGATCTCGAAATAGCATCAGGCTACGGAAAGGAGAGAAGATAGGAGAGGGAGGAGAGGATGGAAGAGGAGAGCGAGGAGAGAGAGGAGAGAGAGGATAGAATAGGAGATGAGGAGAGAAGAGGAGAGAGAGGAGAGAAGAGAAGAGAGGATGGAGAGGAGAGAGAGGATATAGTAGGAGAGAGAGGAGAGAAGAGGAGAGAGAGGAGAGGATGGAAGAGGAGAGAGAGGAGAGGATAGAATAGGAGATAGAGGAGAGAAGAGGAGAGGATGGAAGAGGAGAGAGAGGATAGAATAGGAGAGAGAGGAGAGAAGAGGAGAGAGAGGAGAGGATGGAAGAGGAGAGAGAGGAGAGGATAGAATAGGAGAGAATGAAAGTGGAGAACAAGAAGAGGAGAGGTGGGATGGTTTGACAATGTGGGGGTGCGGTGTACAGAAATGGCATGCGTGTTGGAGGTAGAATAAGAGAGGAAATGAGTGTGTGGGTGGGGGTTGTGGTTGACACAGCATCCTAATTATTTTGAAGGTAGAGCTAAAGAATTGAACACATCTGAGATAAAAGTCGGGAAACTACTATCAACTAATTTTGAAGGACGTTTTGGAGACAGAATGAAAAAGAAATGACTTCAAACTTTCTTTTCAAAGAGTTTAGAACAAGAACACCCCTTACCTTGAAACTACCATAATTGGAAATGAAGAGGAAGTTGAGCAAATGAATCCTTAGCAGAGAGAAAGACAGAGAGAGAGAAAGAGAGAGTTAGGGTGCCTGTAATAAAGATGAAGGTAGGGGGTGGGGTTGGAGGTGTGTGTGTGGAGGTTGGGGTTGCGGCCTAGATGGGTTGACATGGCTTGGCATGAAACGAGCAGTGGTATAAACTACAACGGCTTCGCCGATGTTACGGCTTTGCTCCACATCTCTGTTCATGTGTGTGGTGTGTGCGTGCATGGATCTGCTTGGCAACTTAAACTTGCTGGTGTTCTTTGGCAATGACACTGTGTTCTTGTGCATGTCTTAGTACGTTGGCTTTTGTTCATAAGAGCAATTATGCCTACATGTGTTCAGTTTGTGTGTGTATGACTGTCTCTATCCACTCCTGGAGAGTGTGTTTGCCTCGGTGTAGATCAGACAGCAGAGACCATAGCATTGTGCCCTGTCTTCATCTGGGTAATTAAATACTTCTGCACCAGTTAACATTACGTGGGCAGGGCCTGTCTAAACATGGCTGGTCTGTCCACCCCCCCCCCCCCCCCACCCCCCCGCAAGCTCCCAGTGAATCAATGTGAAGAGCCAAGCCTGCGACCTCCGCGTTCATCGGAGCCATGAATATTTCAAGGAGGAGATGCCCCCTGGTGATGCCCTCTATGTGTGTGTTTTTGAGTCTGTGTGTGTGTGCTGTGTGTGTATAAGTGTGTGAGTTCTCATCTTCCAAATGAGCACAGTAAGCTTGTGGCGTGTGGCTGCTCAGGTTAAAGACAAGGGACACGCAGCACGTGTGATGAATGAGCTGGTGTGGAGATGAGAGTACAGTAGAGAGGAGGAGGCTCTCTGTAAATAACGAACAGGAAACGATTAGACGAGCCGAGAGTCTCCAGAGCAGCCAGGGCCTGGGGCTGTTTTGCTTCACTCTTCATAATCTCACCACCTGTGTTACACTGAGAGAAAAATGCATTTATTCATTTTATTCCATTCTACTTCCCTGACCTCCCGCCCCCCCCTTCCCGTGTCGCCTCTTACAGTCACGCCAGACCCCTGAGGGGGAGTTTCTACCACTGGACCAGTGTGAACTTGACGTGGGCTTCGGGACAGGGGCTGACCAGCTCTTCCTGGTGTCCCCTCTGACCATCTGTCACGAGATCACCCCCAAGAGCCCCTTCTTTGAGCTGTCTCAGCGCTCCCTCATGAACGAGCAGTTTGAGATCGTTGTCATCTTGGAAGGCATCGTGGAGACCACAGGTAAGACCTCTCCGTGCTCCAAGACCCCTCAACTCCCTCCACTTCTCTCTTCTCCTCTCTCTTCTTTTCTTCCATGTACCTTGGCTCCAGGAAGATGCCTCCTTGAATTTGTCTGTACAAACAGTAAGGTAACAGCCCTCTAAAACTCCTGACTGCTCTTAGGAAACAGGCAGTGCTGGAGTTAGGCCAGGAAGAACACAACCAAATGGCTCCCCTGATTGCATTATGGGGGATATTTTGTTACAGCCCGATCGTTTTTATCCCTGCTTCATGCATAATAAAAGCCTGTGGTCATAGACGCGTGTGTCACTTTGATGCATGAGCTGGAGGTTCAGTCAGTATACGCTCTACTCCATTTTTCAAACAGCACAATTCTGGAGTCATATTGAAACAGAGACCTGGTATACGCAGCCGTAAAGTACAAGCAGACGTGTGCATGCCCTCGGCAGAATTAGGACTCCACTCTGCATAAAGCATTGGAATTCTCCCCTACAAGTTCAACATACAAGTACAACAAAAGAAACCAAATCTTTCCCTGTAAGGCATCTTTGCATTTTCTTCTCGTCGCAGGCATTCTCTCTTCTTGTTTCCTTTCCCTTTCATCTGAGCTGTCTTTCCTATCTCCCTCCCTTCCTCTCTTTTGTCATTGTTGCGGGCAGACCCGTGGAGCTGAATAGGCTTAGAACAGAGGAGGGGAGTCATGGCCAGCCAGGCATACAGCCAAGCAGGCAGCACGCTCTGTGCTCTGTTGATAATGTCATTAACACTGGCAGCGGCTTGTTATGGTGTGGATGTAAGGCAGGAGGGGAGGAGGACGGGTGATGAGATGCAGCTCTGCCCTCTGCAGGTGTCCTCAACAACCCCCCCCCCCCACCACCACCACCACCCCCTCCACCTCCCCCTCCACCTCCCCCTCCACCTCCCCCTCCACCACCCCCTCCACCTCCCCCTCCACCACCCCCTCCACCACCCCCTCCACCTCCCCCTCCACCTCCCACATCTTAGATATATGTCCCTTGAGAGGTTTGCCTTCCATAGTGTCCAAGACATAAACCTGTCCAGGTTATCATGGATCTCCCCCGCTTGATAAACAGCTATCAGTCTCCTGGCGTCCTTGCAGCACATCCCAGTGTTCTGCTGCACAGACATAAGAGCTTCATATCGCTGTTCTTGGCTCATGCTGGCACAGCCATCCACATACTGATGAGCAACTCGGTGCGTGTTTGTGTCGATGTGTATTTGCATTAATGTGCAATCTGTCATTCAGTTAGTCAGGAATTTGGTTCATGACTGTGTGCGTATATGTTTGTCTGAGAAATGAGAATCCAAAGCTGGATTTTTCAGTCAAGCTGAAAGGGCATATCATTATGGAAATGCGAGTGAAAGGAATCCAAGTGGTGCCAGTTCTGACTGGCGCCAATACTTTACACAAAGCCCTCTTCCCCAGGGACATCCGACAGCCGCTTGTTTTTTTCCGGAAGCTCTCACATCAATGCAAGACCCACAAAACTGAAGGTGCTGTTGGCGCCAGACACCGTGACACCTGAAGGGACACCGGAGAGAAGAACCAGACTCCCTCCGAGCCGTATCACAGCCACCTACGGGTGTGGCAGGAGAAGGCTTTCCCCAAGCGTGTCATGGTCCAAGACTAAGCCTGGCAGTGGGCAGCATTGGACTGTAAAGCACAGCAATATGCAAGCATCGATATGGCCTGGTGAACTCTACCTATTGACAAGCTGCAGGGTTTTTTTCTCCAGATTTTTCACCTCAGACAAAGGCTCCAGGCCTGGGGTTGGCCGGGGTTGTGATGTCCCTGTCAGTGGTCTGTCACAGAGCGAGAGTTGAGGCCCTGTTTAACACAAACAGGACAGGGCCCTTGACAGAGCCGCTGGGTCGGAAAGCGGCTGTGCTGTCGAGCACTCTCATAAGTGCTTATTGATCTCCAAGGGTCTACCGATACAGAGGGAAATAATCGAAGGTGAAACTGTGTTCAAAGACAGAACTTTGGGATTGTCACTTTGCCATGTTCAGCTTTGAACACAGATCCGAGCATGAACTCGTGAGACACAAAAGTGACGATAAATCATTAGCACCACTGATGGAGGTGCCATTTCAACACGACTGTTGCACTGACGTAGACTTGGGAATGGTGTTCGGAGACGGCTAATCGGCCCAAGGAGAAACCAACAACAGCTAATGATCTGTGTTCACAGAACAAATCTGATCTAATTGATTGAGTTTCGATTTGACCCTGTGTTTATTAGGGTTAGGGTTAGGTTTAACCCAAGTAAGTCAGATTGGTGGGGCGCCCCGGTGAAGACCACACAGGGTCTTCACCGGGTCATCACGTGTCCATCACAGGAGTCCAGTGCTGTCGTGCTTCTGCTCCTTTAGAAAGACCTAACCAGTGCACAGTCATACAAAACAACCCCTCCCCTCTCCCTGTTTATCTCAGGGGACAGTTGCAGCAAAAGCCATTAAGAAAGGCCAATCGATGTGTGGCCATGCCATGGCTGGTTTTTACGAGCCATGTGAGGAATGACAGACATCTCTCCAGTTAGACTTACGACTGGAGCCGTAGTAAAATCAACCTTGCATGGCACCAGGGTAGGTTGCCTGTGCCTGTTTCCTATTTATGAAAGAAGTTTTCATTCCACAAAGCAAAGACATAGAGAGAAGGAAGAATGGAAGGGGATTAAAAGGACAGGATGAAGAAGGGCTTCAATTTTTCTCTCTCTCTTCTCCTCACCTTAATTGTTTCGGAGGTCCACTGAACCACAAGAACCACAAGCCAACATCTGCTATTACAGGCAGACAGAATGCA
>NC_090052.1:21200877-21217755 GCF_038355195.1 Osmerus mordax | reverse complement strand
GTTGGCCCCTTAACGTTTTTTATTTTAAAGCCTAAATAAGATTGACGTCCCGGCCTAACACATCCTAATTAAGTCAGTGCCTTTCATTTAAGTTTACAAAACTAATGCTGTGTTTTGCTCATGTGGGCGCAGCGTGCACTGCACAGGCGTGGATTACATATGCAGTAATTTCCATTTGACTTACGTGTAGTCCCGGGGTGGGCGTTTTATCTCTTCAAACAAGAAAATCTCGCCCATCTGGGCTACACGAGATTGCAAATCGTGCGCACCTCATCTATGGCTCTGAGTGTATATTTTCGTCATCGGCAGAACCCGGATGTAAAATGTCAACTGCTGTCAAAATTTGATCTTGACTGCAAATAAACAAGGAAAGGTGAGTATACAACCTAAATATATCTGTGCCCTTATTGATGGGAGACAATAGTGAGGATGTGGTGGTTACAGCTTGTGTGAGTGGGATCCTGTTTTCCGTACAACCGGCTTGTCGAGCTCGGTTAGTGTCCACACGGTCTGACCGAAGTGCTGAGGAGATGTTACTCACCCCATTTCATATCAATAGGCCCCAATGAAAGTTCACAGAACTCCCGATGCATGGTCGCATAGAGTTCTAAATGATATCAAATTGTATGCCTTGGGGTAGTGATTGTATTTAAAATATCATAATATAATTTGATCGTGTTCTAAACAAAGCCTGACTGTCAACGTCGAAGCAGTCTTTTAGCTACTAGCTATAGCATTGTAGGCCTACATGTACCCAAAGCTACATTATCTTTGTTAGTAAGAGGTTACCTTTTAAACCCCGTTCAGAATAAATAGGATGTTATTTCTGTTGTCTAAACATAGGAAACTTAAGTTGTCTTAGGACTTATGTTAGCTCTACCCCATCAGCTATTCTTCTAGCACACGCCGATTGCGAAACTTTCAGGCTAGCTAACTGTTTTAACAAAAATGTCCCTATTTTCCCACTCATGTGTAATGTCAGAGATAAATTTATAGGATTTACGGAGCCCATCAGTTCCACAGATCTACAGATTATAAAATAACTTAGAAGAGAGCATGATTAAAGAGCATGATAAAATAACCAAGGTGATTTGGGCGGAGGGAGTGTGGGTTATTGTCTGAAGAATACTGCAAGAGCTGTCTGTCCTAGACTAAAATCCATAAACATCCTTGGATGTGTCCCTCAAGAACAAGAGTTTCTTTAAGTACTCTCCAACCTGTATAGTTTACTTCATCTAGTACATGTTTACCCCCCCCCCCCCCCCCTTCTCTGAGCCAGCTAAGTGGGCATCCTCATTGTCAGTATAAGGTCATGGTGTTTTTCGTGCATTGCTGTGGACAAATGTAGGTAGAGTGGTACAGCTGTTTCCATCGGCTCAGATCAGGAAGATTGTAGAGTCATAATTGGGTCCTTTTGAAACCATTCTTGAGTTCACAAACTAAATGCATCATTAGTGCAGTTATGCCTGTGTCTAACATACTGTCTAAACTACTATGAGTGTAATCGAAGTCCTGGCGAAGGTTGATGATCCCTTATGGGCCTACAGACCTCTCTTAGTTTGGATCCTGAACTCCCAAGTTTACCCACAATGCTCTTTTACAGCACATTCACACTAAAAATCCCATCTAGACCTGACACCAGATATTTGCAACTCTTCTCGAACTAGAACACTAGATCTGTCAGCGATATTCAAGCGTTTTTGAAAGTTGGAGGGCCGTCAGGCATCACAACCAAATTGGTCACATGCACTGTTGTGGGATTTAACAAAAGTACCGTTTTGTGCTGTGACTAGCAGGTCTATTGCTCGCTGTTTTGGTTAGGCTAGTCCACCAAAATATGTGGATTGTTATTACCCCCCTCTATCTTTTTTTGTCTGAAGAGATGGGGACCTTTCCTTGTTATCCTACCCCTTCAGCCCTCTGACCTTTCAGTCATATGAGGAAATATCATTTGATTTAGTCTCTCTTCATAATGAGATAGTAGTGTTGAATGAACAAGTGACATCACATTCTTTATTCTGCCTTTCTTAATTTGCGTCTGCCTGCCGGTTAACAGGTTACATATTCATGGAGAAAAACTGTCTGCATGAAATGAACAACAACCCTAAACACTGCATTAATTTGGATGTTCTGCAAGCAGTATGCATGTTCTTGTCTTAAGTGTTAAACAGACAAAAGGTGTTGTGGGAGGACTCCTACTGTAGCTAAGGTGGAGCACAGGATCCATAGCCGTTGTGTTAATGACGCATCCTGACTCCATCTTCATCTCACGTTGGGATATGCTAAATTAGACTTCTCTCAGAGATTTACATTTAGTCATTTAGCAGACGCTCTTATCCAGAGCGACTTACAGTAAGTACAGGGAGATTCCCCCCGAGGCAAGTAGGGCGAAGTGCCTTGCCCAAGGACACAACTTAATTTTACACGGCCGGGAATCAAACCGGCAACCCTCTGATTAATAGCCCGATTCCCTAACCGCTCAGCCATCTGACCCATCTGAGCCATCTGAGATGTTTTTCCACACAGCCTCTTTGCCACTCTTCCTCCCGGAGCCATCTTGGAGCCATGTGCCTCTGGATGCTGGGACAATAGCACGTCGAAGTGCGCCGATGGCGAGCTGGCTAATGGAGTCTGACAGGAATGGAGTGGTTGAGGCCACTCAGGCGCGGGAAAGCTGTCGCTGTTTAAGCCCCTAAATTTGGTCGCTAATACCTGCCTGCATCGTTCTCCAACGGCACAGAGGGGGGAGAGGGAAAGTTTAGGTCCGGAAAGGCGGCAGTTGTCTGGGTTTGTGTCCAAGTTTGGCGAGTGAATGTGTGTAGGTCCTAATATGTATGGCTGCAATGTTTGTGCTCCAGTAAATGTGATTATACCTATTTCCTAGAACCTGTTCATTCTGTGTGTGTGTGTGTGTGTGTGTCTGTGTGACACTAAAGGTCCAGCTTGAGAAGAAGCTGATTTCTCAGTTTGCTGATCACTTGTGAGGGAAGGCAACAAGTATCGAATTAGTTTGCATGAGAGAATGGGAAATTGAAATATGGATTGGGGTCGCAAATGCCTGCCTGTGCTATTGGCTGTTTCGAATGTGGAGGATGAAATGTATTGTGTGTGTGTGTGTGACCTGATACAGACAGTGGCTCTATCGAATGGTTTCCCTTCTCCTGCACAGAGCTGTTTTCCAATAACTAGACGGGAACAAGAGTGACACAGAAGAAGTGGATGTTTTAAGAGGAAAAGTAATCTTGAAGTGACGCCGGGCCATTCCTCAGTCTTAACACCGCGCTTCTCAGACAGCTTCTCTCTCCCATTATAGTCACCGTCTCTGCCTCGCACGCCGGCCAGTTCAACCCCTCTTTACTAACCGTCGGCCTGCTTGACGTCCTGTCCTGCTGAGGCGGAGGCTGGGTGGGAGGCTGGGTGGGAGGCTGGGTGGGAGGCTGGGGCGGAGGCTGGGTGGGAGGCTGGGTGGGAGGCTGGGTCGGAGGCTAGGGCGGAGGCTGGGTGGGAGGCTGGGGCGGAGGCTGGGGCGGAGGCTGGGGCGGAGGCTGGGGCGGAGGCTGGGTCGAGGTTTTGGTCTCCCTGGCTGGCTAGCCTTGCTGCTGACCCTGGGAAGCCGTCTGAATATGAATGACAATGCGGTGATTTAGAAGGTGCAATGGCCCCCAAAAGCCAGATGTAGTTGTGCTGATATTCTCTGGCATTTAAGCCTGGATAACAGCTGATGTGAGGGCGCGATTATAGCTGGCTGGAGCCAGGTCGAAATGTCTTCTGTGCAGATATTGTCTGTTTGGTATTTAGGGAGTTGATTGGTCCGTCCAAGGAGAGCAGCCAGGGGTTGGGTGGGGAATTGAAGCCTTTTGCAAATTCAATGTCAAAGGTGAAGAGATGCAAAGAGCCTCACCCTCTCTAACCACAACTGGGGACAGGGAAGAGCAGATGCCAGTGTTTGACAGTGAGTGGAAAACAGCAGTCTTGTAGCAGACTGGGAATGACAACGGGGTAAGGGAAAGTGTTTTTGTGTATAAGATTGAGATGAAAAAAAAAAAAAGATTAAAACATCTAGATTAAGATAGGAGGGGGCTGAGGTGATATAGAGTAGGTGAGATGGAGGCAGGTGAGGGAGGGAGGGAGGGAAGGGGGGAGAGAATTGCGGTAGTGCTGAAATCGATAGTTCATACCATTCTGAAATTGAGTTTTTTTTTTTTCTCTCTGAAAACCAGGTATGGAGGGAAGAATATGAAATGGCGGTGGCGTAGGCCCTTGTGTGTGCAGCTCTATTGATTCCTGGACCCTGTTCCAATTATACTTTGCTGTTTTTGTCCGAGCCGCGCTCTTTAAAGAGCCTGGGACACCAGACGGACAAAGTTTTAGGTGCTGTTTGACTTTGTCTTATCTCTCCTTCAAATGGTTCACTTTTGAGGGCAGAGGGAGGGGCAGGGGCAGAGGCAGATGCAAGGGCAGAGGGAGGAGCAAGGGCAGAGGGAGGAGCAGAGGGAGGGGCAGGGGCAGAGGGAGGAGCAGAGGGAGGAGCAGAGGGAGGGGCAGGGGCAGAGGCAGGAGCAGGGGCAGAGGCAGGAGCAGGGGCAGAGGGAGGAGCAGGGGCAGAGGGAGGAGCAGGGGCAGGGGCCGAGGGAGGAGCAGGGGCAGGGGCAGAGGGAGGAGCAGGGGCAGGGGCAGAGGGAGGAGCAGGGGCAGGGGCAGAGGGAGGAGCAGGGGCAGAGGGAGGAGCAGGGGCAGAGGGAGGAGCAGGGGCAGAGGGAGGAGCAGGGGCAGGGGCAGAGGGAGGAGCAGGGGCAGGGGCAGAGGGAGGAGCAGAGGGAGGGGCAGGGGCAGAGGGAGGAGCAGGGGCAGGGGCAGAGGGAGGAGCAGAGGGAGGGGCAGGGGCAGAGGGAGGAGCAGGGGCAGGGGCAGAGGGAGGAGCAGGGGCAGGGGCAGAGGGAGGAGCAGAGGGAGGGGCAGGGGCAGAGGGAGGGGCAGAGAACCAGACTGGTTTGGGAGTTTTTCTCCATGGCTCTTCCCTAGTGATTACTGGCATCACAGCACAAAATAATCCTCATTGTATGGGGCTGTGTGGTTGTGGTTGTGTGTGTGTGGTTGTGTGGTTGTGTGGTTGTGTGGTTGTGTGGTTGTGTGTGTGTGTAACGTGGCTCTCTGTCTGTCTCAGTATGCCCAGAGAGAATGTCTGTCACTGCGGTGTGTGTACGTGTGTGTACGAAAGGAACCTATGTATGGTAAAAGTGCAGCTTCCTTTCCCTGGCCTGTTGTGTGCAGCCAGACAGCGGCAGAGGAATTGCAGTTGTTTGACGCTTTTTATTACAGGAGGATTTTGAAGCTAAAATGGACTTCTCCTGCCTCGTTCCCCTGGACTGGGCCTATCCCTGCTGCTGGGGCACTGCTACAACACTGGCTCCACGGAGCCGTCTCCATGGAGCCGTCTCCGGGCTTGTAAAGAGGGAAGAGGGACTGCTGTTGGCTCTAGGAATAATGACAACTTTGTCGCACTCCTGAGGTTCAGCAAAGTGCAATTGTTTTGGCTGCGTAGCAAGTTCTTCCCCCGCTCGTTCTCTCTCTCTCTCTCTCTCTCTCTCTCTCTCTCTCTCTCTCTCTCTCTCTCTCTCTCTCTCTCTCTCTCTCTGTCTCTCTGTCTCTCTCTCTGTCTCTCTGTCTCTCTCTCTGTCTCTCTGTCTCTCTGTCTCTCTGTCTCTCTCTCTCTCTCTCTCTCTCTCTCTCTCTCTCTCTCTGTCATATATATATATATATATATATATATCCATCTCTCCAAGTAATGAAAGCCACATGCAATATGCTGCGTTTTCCTCACAGTGTTGAATAGTCATGATGTGGAGCTGGCGTCTCTGCGTGGTGGTACAGAGGGGGGGGGGGGGGGGGCGGGCGGGCAACAGAGGGGGGGGGGGGGGGGGGTAACAGAGGGGGGGGACTGTGGAGAGAGGGTCGGTTGGCCAGGACGCTCCTCTGTGTGGGTGAGGACAGGAAGAAGGTGACCTGGGCGGTGTTCTCTTCCACGATGAAGGGAGTTGAACGTCTCAATTAGTGAAGGAGATGTGTGGGGTTGTGGCCAGCTTTTTTCCTCACTGTTCCAGTACCGTCCCGAAGTGCAAAATTAACTGTCCCAAACTGAACTTGACCTGTCCCAAAATGTAACACTATTTAAGTAATCCATCCAGACGTTTTCCTCATAGTACCGTCCCGAAGTCCAAAATTAACCCTCCACATTTCGTGAAATTCCTGACGAGTGTCACTGTCAAGAGCTAGTCAGTTGATATGGGTCCCCATTTCGTTAGCTAGCTAAATTAAATTTGCTAGCGGGTTGGAATGAATGTTCGCTAGGAGCTAGCTAGTTTACTCATGCCATTGTTTTTCGTCGTCCCCGGGACGATGGGACGCCGTTAATTTCGAGGCCTGGTTGCGGGTGTGATGAGGGTGGAATGGTGCCCCTCTGCCTGCTGACGGCTGCCCCCTACAAGTGAGACAAGGACAGGCTGCAGGAGATGACAGTATTTCTGTCTCGTATTTTCTCGGCCTTGGTTTCATGACAGTCACCGCGAGCAGTCTCCAGGAATCCTCTCCATGTGTCACACCCTCCTTTCTCCTCCCTCTCTTCAACTCTCTTGCTTTTTACAGACATGGCTGTTTGCTATCTCTTGTGCTGTGGTGTTTAGAGCAGTACTTTTTGAAGGACACGAGAGGAAAAAAAAGCTGTCCGTTTCAGCGTAAAGCGGATATACGCGACGTGCGGTTACGTCTCGCGTTTGGCGTTTGATCTCTGGCGGCTTTTCCTTTTCTTTCATTATGTCAGCTTTGTTCTGCTTTTCACTTTCTCCTCCAACAGTCTCCTCGTCACATCCTCTCTTTCTCTTTCGGTTGCTCTTTTTGCTTGGGAGCTTTTCATTTGCATTCTCGCTGGCACCCTTCATGCAGTCTTCCTCTCCCTCACGCACTCTCTCTCTCCCTCTATCACACTGTCTCTCCCTCACACTCTGTCTCACTTTGTTTTGGTGGCTGGATGTCAAACTCCTACAGCCCAACACTACAGCGGCCCCTCAGCCTGGTAAACCATCTGTAAACTCTTTGATCTCGCACTCATTCTCTGCACAAGGTGAAGGTATATGAAAGGTGTGTGTGTGGCTTCAGCACATGAAAGAAGTGTGTGTGGAGCCTGCGTGTGTCGTGTGTGTTTGTGGCAGTAACTGGTAGAGGAAGGGTGGAATCCTCTGGTTATCAGTGTTGGGTGTACCTCAAGACTAGCCTGGCTCTGCCCTCCTACGTACTTCCGCTCAATATTCATTGTGCTTCTGTACTGCGTCTGGGCTTGAGGTACATTAGTCGGATGTCTCCGGTAAACTTCCCACCTGTCCAATCAGCGAACAGAGGGAGTGGTTGAGAACGATGACGTTGATGCGTTGCGCTAGTTTGTGTTGTAGTTCCGTAATGGCGGCGGAGAAAGATGCGAGCGAAGCCATTCGGTCTGTTGTGGCAACGCTGCCGAATATCCATAAGTTAAAGCGTTTTTTGGGTGGCCATGATGTTGTGGCCCTCCTCCCCACGGGGTTCGGGAAAAGTTAGATTTTCCAGCTACGGCAGCTAGCTCCGTTACAGTAGTGGTGAAAGAGTTGGCTAAGGCGAACGCTAGCGATTGGTTATGGCAGATCCAGAGTGGCTCTGGGCAGATCCAATCGTTTTAAAATTCAACAGAATACCCGCCTACAAGGAAGTAAACGCTTGTCAATGGAGCGAACCCAGACACTGTACAAATGAAATGTACGAGAGTCTGGTTAGGACCAGGCTACTCCAAGACTCCACTCAGAGGCAAACCTTCCCCTTGTGTTGTTGGCGCTCTGATGCCTTCATCCCTCACACAAATTGTCGCCAGTCACCAGAGCTCTGAGAGCAGAATTAAGGGGGCTGTTTTCAGGTTAACTGGCTGTAGTTTGACGTGGCCTCGGCCTGCCCGCTGCCCTGGACAGGTGAGGTCCCTCGCTGGACCCCCCCGGCGTTATCCTGTGACAGGTGAAGGACGCCTGGTCCCGACATCCATCTCTCCCTCGTCCTCCCCTCCCCCGGGTCCCCTCTCTCCTCACGCCCCTCCGCTGATCAAAGCCCCCTTTGAGGGTCCTGAGCAGGGCCGGGCTGATAGGGGTTCTGATGATAATGCACATCTTGAAAGAGGCCTCTTTCTATTTCTTTCTTTTTTTATTTATTTTGTCTCTCTCTCTCTCTCTCTCTCTCTCTGATCAGACAGGCAGTGACAGGCCCATCAGCTTCCATTAGGCCCCGCACAGCCCGCCGACCCACACTGCCGTTTTTATCCTTTAATGTTGCACCTTCTCCGCCAGTCGAATCAATTATCAGTGATTAAGTTAGTGTCAGAGTCTTTAGCACTGAGCCCAGCACCGCTCCACCCTCCCTGGTGGCGGCTCCTGGGTCCTTACAGACTGCCTGCCTGCCTGCCTGGCTGCCTGGTTGGACAGCTTTACAGACAGCTCTAAGTTTAACCTCTCCTTGATCTCTAGACTGCAACGTGACAATGAACTGAGAGTTGATAATGTTCACGCTTTGAAACTTTTTAAGGTGTTACGTCACCGTGGCGGCAGGGGTACCGTTTTTAGAAGGGCGTCACGTGGCGTTGGAAAGGTGACGCCTAGCAGTGTTGGCCCTCTCGCGGATCCCTTTCCCTCCAGCGTCGGGAAGTTTGGGGCGACCGTGACGGGAGATCATCCTGAAGAGAGTCTGTTTCACGCTGGCCTCATCGTACTCCACCGAATGTACACCATGTCCAATTCCCGGACCCCAGGCTGCTTTTGTGGTGACTGGTGACTGGTGACGTGTGTGTGTGTGTGTGTGTGTGTGTGTGTGTGTGTGTGTGTGTGTGTGTGTGTGTGTGTGTGTGTGTGTGTGTGTGTGTGTGTGTGTGTGTGTGTGTGTGTGTGTGTGTGTGTGTGTGTGTGTGTGTGTGTGTGTGTGTGTGTGTGTGTGTGTGTGTGTGTGTGTGTGTGTGTGTGTGTGTGTGTGTGTGTGTGTGTGTGGAGGGGACCTTTTTTTTTTCCGGCGTGTTTTCAGCCTTTTCTCCATCTCAACCCCAGATGTATTGTTCAGGGTGTGGCGGTAAGGGGAGATAGTAATCTGCTGTAGCCTTGGTGCTCTCTGCTCTGCTCTTGTTGAAGAAGATTGATGGTCCCCACTTCTGGGAGGGCTGTTATTGTGGATGGGCAGAGAGGAAAGATGGAGGTACAGAAGTGGAGAAGTGGGGACCCAGAATGAGAGTTTGAGGATGGGGAGTGGGGGCGGGGGAGAGTTTCTTTTGTTTTTTTTTTGTTTTTTTTTTTTTTTTTGTGAAATGGGCACAGAAAAAGAAATGCACTTGGAATGGTTAAGAGAAGAAGAGAGCAGGATTTTGGCGTGCGTTCATGAGCCTGTTTGTGGGGAAGCTTCAAACTTCTCATGGGTTGGTTGTGTGCTCTGCAGCATCAGGTTAAGTTCCCGTCAACAGTTAGCGCTCGCGAGCGGGGCGTCAGGTTCAGAGCTGTGGGAGTGCACGTGCGCACGTGGGCTGCATTTCCTTGACGTGCGCTCTTAATCGTGACAGTTTATTCTCTCTTATTTGCTTCCCCCCCCCCCCCCCCCCCCCGAAGACTGGAGGTCTTGATGGGACCCCCCAGCGCGCTGCCTCTGTTTTGAATCTCCCTGTTCCAAGTCTTTGCAGGTTTCAGTTGCTGCGAGAGAGAAACGGGCTTTCATTCCTTTTCTCCTTGATTCTTCCGCAGAAAGTCTGATGTTCCTTTTCATGCTCAGCCTGTCGTTCCTGGTCTCTTTCCGCCCTCTGCTTCATTTGTCTTCAATCCTGTCTTGTGTCGTCTTTTTTTTTTTATCCTCTCCTTTTTTATGCCTTTTGTTTGGGCTTCTGCTCTCTTTCTCTCTCTCTCTCTCTCTCTCTCTCTCTCTCTCTCTCTCTCTCTCTCTCTCTGTCCTTCGGTCTCTCTCTCTCTCTGTCCTTCGGTCTCTCTCTCTCTCTTTCATCAGCCTGTAGTACATCGACCCATCTTTCATCCTGCCTCTCTACTCTCATCTCCCATTCTTTCTCTGTCCAGGCCTTTTCTGCTTTCCATTTTCTTTCCACTTTTCTCTGCTAGACTTCTGTCCTCCCGCTCCCTCCTACCTGGCAGCTCTCTCTCTCTCTCTCTCTCTCTCTCTCCTTCAGTCTCTCCTTCGGTGTCTCTCCTTCGGTCTCTCCTTCGGTGTCTCTCCTTCGGTGTCTCTCCCTCTGCTCTCGCCTGGCTTGGTTTCGCAAAGTTTTATTTAAGGGGAAACATGTACTAGTCAGTAATATCATATATATTTTTTCCCATATCAATATAAGCAGACTTACTATGTTAAATCTACAGAGTCGATAAAATGATTATCAGAGTATTCTGTTACTATGTTGGTTTGGATATTTCATGTTCAGATCTTTTTACTTCAGCCAGATAGGCTACTCAACATCTCAAGTTACTATAGAAACGTCAAGGATATAGGACACAGATCACATTTACCAGGCCTGCAGATTAGTGTGCTAATATGTAGAAAAACTACGAGTACTGCATTGTAGCACCCCTACCCCACCCTTCAGTGGCTCTCCGCAACACAACACGGCTATATTAGCTGCTTTTACACTTTTATTACTCATGTAATCACATTCACACCACTTTGTCAGAGCTTCACTCAATTCCCCTCGTGCCTGTTGAAGTGGGGCATCCTGACCAGGGGACATTAGACACAATCTGGGAGCGCACACCATCGATCCCGACTGGCACATCTTTGCTGTTGTCAAGTTTCAAATACACATCTGCTTGCAATGAATCACATATTCATTTCAGGTGAGGTTATTGATCAACCTCTCACTCTTTGACACACACACACACACACACACACACACACACACACACACACACACACACACACACACACACACACACACACACACACACACACACACACACACACACACACACACCTTGGGGAATACAACCAGCTCTTTCGCATTCCTTGTGAGTGTTCTACCTCTGAATTTTGCATCTGATTGACATTTCACCGCTGTGTGTAAACCTGAGGGTTTTAAGGTGAATTCATTCATTCAGTGCCTGCGTCTTCTCTGTATAATTTTGTCTCTGCAGTAGTGCCATCGCTGGCCGAAGGAGAACCAGCGCAGCTCATTAAGAGGTGCTGTTCTGTAGGATAAAGCATTCAGAGAGCCTATATACTGTGCTGTATGATGCAGCATTCATAGAGATGTAGTGTTGATAACGCATTTGTTATTGGGGTTCGACATTTCTTTTTGAAGTCCACTTGTGATTTGATTATCTTTGCCTTTTCATGGTCTGCTTTCGAAGACATAAGTTTGTCAACATTTTATTTTGATTCTTTCAGTGAAATTTGAGCAGGACCCCGGTAAAGCAGTCTCTGTTTTCCTAGAGAGCACAACATGAAGATGACACTGGGCTCGTTGGGCTCCAGAGAGACAGGGAGAGTTGGGCTAATCTGTTACTCAGCTCCTGCTGGAGAGATTGCGTTCAGCTTCTATAGAGTTAATCACTCTATAGACACGAACCTGTGAATGTACACACACACAGAGTAAAGTCTTACTCCAGGAATCTCTGGCATGAGAGTCTCTCTCTCTGGCCTAATGCTTTGTCTTTGCATCCCTCTTCTCTCTACAGACAGACGGACAGCGTTTCAGACAGACTGCCGGCAGCGTTCAGACAGACGGCTGGACAGAGGGTCCAGCTGGCCACGCCATGGCAGCAGCCAACCGCACAGATGTTTGAGGGACTTTGATCTGGGTGAGTACCAAATGGGGTGAAGAACCAGGGGAGTCTTGTGGAGCGTACCAAAACCAGGTAGACGACGGGGGTGGTTGGGGATGGAGCGCTGGTGGCTAAGTTAAGGAGTCGAGGTGGACTGAAAGACGTGACACGAGAGAGTGGTTTAACCCTTGTGCTGCCTTCGGGTCACATGACCCAAAGGTTCATAACGAACCATCGTTGTGTTTACCCAATTTTACCCAATACATTTACATTTACATTTACATTTAGTCATTTAGCAGACGCTCTTATCCAGAGCGACTTACAGTAAGTACAGGGACATTCCCCCGAGGCAAGTAGGGTGAAGTGCCTTGCCCAAGGACACAACTTCAGTTTGCATGACCGGGAATCGAACTGGCAACCTTCGGATTACTAGCCCGATTCCCTCACCGCTCAGCCACCTGACTCCCGATACAAAAACAAATACAAATTATTTTCTTTTAACCTTCGCAATGTGGGGGGTCTGAGACAGCCCAACGGTTAAAATAAAATGCTTCACTTTGTTTTTGTATGCTGTAAAGTTGTTGCAATACGATGGTGGGTCACTGACTGATGGGTCAGAATGACCCGAAGATAACACAAAGGGTTAAGTGAGGAAAAAGCGACTGGTCTAGGATATAAGGAGGGGGGGGGGGCAAGGGGAGGTTGGGGGGGAGGCTGTGGGGGAGGCTGGGGGGAAAAAACTCCAGGCTGAGGAAGGCATCTGCACCTAGGTGAGAAGGTTCTGCAGGATGCTGCTGTCATTGACAGAGCAGAAGCGACACTCACCGTCTAATAAAGGACGTGAGAAATGGAGAGGGATGAGGGCGTTGGGGGGAGATGAGGGGGTGGGTGCTGTGGGCATGCTAATGTGACAAGTGACACGCATCCCACTAGTGCAGCAGGCTTCACGAACTTCATCAAGAAAAACTTCACTAAGAAGAAGCTGGAGCGAACCTGCCACCGTTGGAAAGAGGTCTACTGTATCTAAAGCGGCGTGGAGGAGCTCCGTGCCAGGTGTCAGACCACCCACTTGTTGTTCACACAACATTAGATTGAGATGTGCTCACTGTGTGTGTGTGTGTGTGTGTGTGTGTGTGTGTGTGGTAACAGACAGGGAGATCACATGATCAGTATGTGGGTGTGTTGCCACAGTTTGCCTTTTCGAATGAGGCTCAGTAGGATGGGAGTGCAGAGTGATGTGCGACCCTCCCCCCCCCCCCCCCCCCCCCCCTCCCCTCCATGCGCCTAAAACAATAGGAGGGGGGGTGTGTGTGTGGGGGGGGTGTCATGGTGCTTGCGCTATTGATGGTTCGTGCTCACCCAGCAGAATGAGCCTCTTTGGTCTGATCAGTGACGAATGTCTCTTGATGGATATGCATTCATTCGCTTTTTTTTTTTTTAGGAGGGGGTCGGTGGTTTTCCATCTCGTCCCCCGTCCCCCCGTCAGGGGACTGTCCGCCCCCCCTCACCCCCAGCCCCCCCCCCCACGCTCGGCTGCTCCAGGTAATTGATGCCACTTCAGATCAGCCACAAGGCTTGCACACCTGACTGGGCCAGCTCCGCTCACCTGACCTGTCACTCACCCCCCCAGCCCCGCCCCCATCCCAGCCCGCCCCCAGCCCCGCCCCCCGCCTCCAGTGTTCTGCTGGACGTTTGCATTCCTTGCCCGGCGCCCCCATGGTCAACCTGCCAGTGGTCAGATCACTCAGAACCTGGCTGGGATCTCCACTAGGTCACACAGCACAATGGTCAAAAAGAAATCTTATCTGGACAGTAAGAAAGGAATATAAAAAAAAAAACTGAACTGGTTTGAAAATGCAAGGACTCATCACCATGTTCTTGCTATTGCGGAAATTGACACAGATTTTTCAATTTGATGATGAATGAAACATTTAGTCTTTGTCCGTTTCACTTCCTAGTTTAATTCCTTCGTTGTATATCTCCTCTCTACTGGCATGTCATCTGACCCTCCCAGTACTCAAGTTTCATAAACTGTCCCTAACTCCAACAGACTAACATGCCGTCTGTCGCTAGGCAACCTCCAAGCAGAGAGGAAACTGTTTCTGAATGCTGTGCCACTCTTATCAATCCTTTAATCAACCCTATTCTTTTTCTATCTCTCTAGCCCCCCCATCTCTCTCCCTCTCGCTCTCTCTCTCTCGCTCGCTAGCTTACCTGGGTATTCTCTCTGTCTCGTCTCCCTTGTTATCCCTGGTTTGCCAGTTGCCGCGGCAACCCCTCAACTGCTCCACTGATGCTTCCTCTGCTTGTGGGAGCTTGTTAAGACTGGACAAGCTTTAATGGAGGGGGGGATTTATTTAGATTTCTCCTCCAAACGAGCCTCTGCTTCTTCCTTGAAGAGTTCCGTCTCCATCCCAACGCTCCATCCCAACACTCTATCCCAACACTCTATCCCAACACTCTATCCCAACACTCTATCCCAACACTCTATCCCAACGCTCCATCCCAACACTCTATCCCAACACTCTATCCCAACACTCTATCCCAAACGCTCTATCCCAACACTCTATCCCAACACTCTATCCCAACACTCTATCCCAACGCTCTATCCCAACACTCTATCCAACACTCTATCCCAACACTCTATCCCAACACTCTATCCCAACACGATCCCAACGCTCCATCCCAACACTCTATCCCAACACTCTATCCCAACACTATCCCAACGCTCCATCCCAACGCTCCATCCCAACGCTCCATCCCAATGCTCCATCCCAATGCTCCATCCCAACACTCTATCCCAACGCTCTATCCCAACGCTGTTCTTCTCCTCCATCTCAATCTTTCAGCTCCTAGTCCACCCCTCCCCCACGGGGAGTGAGCGCTGTCATGCAGGCGAACCCGATCCATCGCCTGACTTGGTCCGGCCGGCTGTTCGGACGTCTTATCTGACCCGGCTCTGTTTTGAGCACCTAGCAGCTCCTCCTTCCCTCACCCTCGTGTCCCGGAGCGTATGTACAGTACCCCTCCTGCCTGCCACTGTCCAGCCTGGAGACCGGATCGCTCTACACTCTTAATGACTCCATTAGGGTGTGTTAATCTGGCGCCCTCCTTACAAAGGCAGCCCTGGCTGATGGATTAATTCATCAGAGCCCTCGAGGAGAAAAGACGGACAAGTTTGGGGAGCTGGAAGGGAGGGTGAGCTGGAGGGAGGGGGAGCTGGAGGGAGGGGGGAGCTGGAGGTAGGGGGAGCTGGAGGGAGGAGGAGCTGGAAGCAGGAGGGGCTGGAGGCAGGAGTAGGTGGAGGCAGGAGTAGGTGGAGGCAGGAGTAGGTGGAGGCAGGAGGAGCTGGAGGCAGGGGAAGCTGGAGGCAGGAGGGGCTGGAGGCAGGAGGGGCTGGAGGCAGGAGGGGATGAGGCAGGAGGAGCTGGAGGCAGGGGGAGCTGGAGGCAGGAGGGGCTGGAGGCAGGAGGGGCTGGAGGCAGGAGGGGCTGGAGGCAGGAGGGGCTGGAGGCAGGAGGGGCTGGAGGCAGGAGGGGCAGTGTAGGTGGAGGTTTAGGAAAGCTTCAGGAGATGTGGATCCGAGTCCCTGAGATGCAGTGCACTTTTAATGTCAGGAGGTGTGTGTGTGTAGAGGAGCCCACATTACAGCATCTTTATCTGCCTGGCATTTCAGAATCAGCAGAAAGAAGGGCACCAGCCAGCCTTGTGATGAGTCACCAAAGAGCCACTCGAGAATAACAACAGGCAGAGGCACACAGGAACACTTAACCTTAACGTGTTTTGGGGAGAGCTGGGGTTTGGGTGGGTGAAGCACTGTTATTGTTAGGCCTTCTTTTCTTAATTTGTTGTGTGTGTGTGTGTGTGCAGGAGGTTTAATGCCTGCTGCCCAGTTCTGTGGCTCGGTAATGACCTGATTCAGGATCATTCTGCAGGATGATTTAAACTGTACTACAGGGCTCAGCCTTCCAGTCACATGGTCTGTAGTCACATGGTCTGTAGTCACATGGTTCTGGAATCAAGTTGTACGTTGGAGTCGTTACATGTCTTATCTCTTAAATTTGGAGGCTTACAAGTCTGTGGCATTCAGGCCATGCCATAGGCTAGCACATACACACACACACTCACACACGCATACACACACACACACGCACCTTCATACACACACACACACACACACACACACACACACACACACACACACACACACACACACACACACCTTCATACACACACACACACACACACACATGCATACACACACACACACACACACACACACACACACACACACACACACACATGCATACACACACACACACATGCATACACACACACACACACATGCATACACACACACACATGCATACACACACACACATGCATACACACACACACATGCATACACACACACATGCATACACACACATACGCATACACACACACACACACTCCAGCAGCATCTCCACACATTTTCGCGACACAGCTTATCACCACACTCCATGCAAACCATAGTTTGACTGCAGGAATAGCGATTACACAAATCTGTCCTAAACAACCATACAGATAATGTGAATGACTTACTGAAATACTTTACACCTCCAAAATAACAGAAAACGTTTCTGTAAGAGCGTGCGACGCTCCAGCAACCCACTACTGCCCCCTCTGGTGGAGAGATGAACTGCTCTGTCTGCTCTCACGTGTGGATGGTAGAGGGAAGCATATGCGGGGAAGATTAAACAACAGCAAGCGTTTAATATGAGCTTTACTGAAGGAATGTGAATGTGGAAATAAGGTGTGTGTGTGTGTGTGTGTGTAAATGTGGTAATTGGGAGGTGGAGTGGCGTGTGGGTGCAGTGAGGAGTGGCCTCTGTCGGAGTGGGTGCAGCAGATGGACACAGCTGAACTTATTAGCGCTGTTACCTTCTCCCTTCTTCCTGCTCTCTCAAAAGAGCAGAGCAAAGCAATAAGACGGAGAGCTCCGCTACCCCCCCCCCCCCCCACACACACGCCACACACACACACACACACACACACACGGTTCTCTCACCTTCCTCTCGTTTTACCGCTACCATATGTC